>NW_024581129.1:11535709-11713209 GCF_017639235.1 Corvus kubaryi | reverse complement strand
ACAGTGCAACAAAAGCACTGCAACTGCTGGGGCTTGTTCTTAGCAGAGAATCAATGATAATACATTTTATTTCTCAAGAACTGGTTTGATTTTACTATAACTGCTTCTTTCTACTGCTGAAACATATTTAAGCCTGAAAACAATAACTGTGCTTGTGAGTCAGGTGTCCTTCTGACATTTGCATGTGTTATATGTTTCCATCTACTCTCGGTGAGCAGCAGCCTGATGTGCCTTGATCAAGTAATTCCTTATTTTGAACCATGTCTTATGTTGTACTTTTTTTGCAGCTTGGTTAAATATTCATTTATTTTGTTCTTTTTGATACTGAGAGATTAGATCATGTTAAACAACAGCAGGAAAAGTAATTTTTGATTGGGCAGTCCAATTGCTTTGCAACTCAGACTACAAAGACAGAATAAACTTTGTAATCTCTAAAATGGTAGCAGTTATTAGGTGGCATGTTGATTTTCAGACCCCTACAATTATAGATCTTTCAGGTGTTACAAAGCTAGTGCTTGCCGTTTTTATTGAATTTTATAATCTAATGGAGGGTTATGATACATAAAAAAATTGAAGTCAATATCAATAAGATTGTCTCCAAATTAAATAGCAGGTGTTTGCGTTTTTCCTTTTATTTTTATTTTTTTACTGCAAGTAAAAATAGCTGGGAATAAAAAAAATCGACAGGGAATAATTCTGTAGCAACTACTGGAAAATATGTTCTGGGTAGAATCTCCTCCACTGTTCATAGGAGGAACGGTATTGCAATAGTACGGCATTTTCTTCTCATTGTTGCTGACAGATTTGTTCTAATGCTGCCTCCAAACCATACAAGCCTTAGCTTATCTCAGCTTGCAGTCACAATGTTGACACACATATATCATAATCTCAGTCATCTGAAGATGTACACTCTTGGTGAAGGCAAATTCTGTATTTTTTCAGCCGTCATTTATTTTATTATCTATATCCTTAACTGTTCTATCTGTGGTAATCATACGTTTTATGGTCAAAAGCGATTCCTTATCTCTGTAGGTCGGTTCTTATGATGTGTCCACACTTCTAAAGACTACTGTTAGTAATTCCTAAAGCTCTTAGAGAAGTGATTAGGGAGTCATGATTGCTCACAAATTGAGTCTTTTTTCTGCTTGACACTGATCCTGTGATAGTCTCCCCACTTAATCCTCACCAGCAATTTGCCTATAGTTGCAGCTAACAGGAGGTGATTAGAGGGGAGTTGCCCGCTGCCTTTTTACTTCTGTTGTAGTGGCACGTCAGAGGCTACTGAATCAAAGCTGTTTTCCTATTAACTCAACACCTCCTAATGCATTAGAGCCACTTTTATCTAATAACAGTGTTCAGCTTCCAGCACTATTTTAATGTGGCTTGGGATTCCTTTTAAAACATCACAATGAGCATTTTTAAAATTAGAGAACAAAAAGCATAAAGCAGAATACCTAAAGATGAAAGCAAAATAATGACACTAACAGGTCTCATCTTTTATCAGCACATGCATGTAACCCCGATTAAAATTACAGACAATTGTCGCCCTGCATCAATAGACAAGCAGACTCCACTTTCTCTAAACAGTACTTTAATTGCAAGCCTGGTGACAGGTAACTGATGTCATACTTTTGAAGTGATAATGGCATGCATTTACAAGTGAGAACAGCACCAATGAAAGGGTGACAATGGAGAGTTAACTTTTCCAGGTAATATTTACAAGGAAGGAGAATATGAAAGGCCTCAGTGAAAATTTCTAAATATTTACTACTTATTATTTTGACCCACTTCTAAAACATATCAAGGCTATTTGGGTTAATTTTTTTATTGGTATGATACAGAATCTTCACCCCAAGCCTACATTCTCTGCTTTTATAAGCTTTGTTTTTTAAAAAAGCACTGTTTTATACTTTGCTACTTTATTGACAGAGCTGTTAATTATTTCAAACTGTTCTAAAGACACTATAGGAATGGATTTAAAAATAATTCTGCAGTGACATACAACGTGAAAAATGTCCAGCTGCTATCATTTAAACTTCCTTATCTCCTTTCTATTCTTGAGGCTTACTTTGATGATAATAAAGGTGTGTTTCAGGAATACCTTAGTGAATATATTTTAATTAATATTTTACATGCTCTAGAGCAGATAAAATGAGCTAGTTATTTTAGCATGCATTAGCAATTTGAAGTGGACTGCTAAAATATAGGAAAACACACTGAGTGCGTGTGGGCTCGGGCTCAGCCAGCTCATCCCATTGAGAGCCACAGATGCCTCAAAAATGTCACCTGTCATGACTATTAACTGTCTAATTTGATCCTGCAGGACAAGAAAAACAAAACTGGACAACGTTTTCTGCTTTCAGGCTGTTGAGAGATAATTTCCTATGCAGTGCACATGTATAGATAAATAAATGCATCTGTCTATCCTGAAATTGTAAAATGTGTCCATTTCTGAATGTGCCACAGGTCTGTCATGTACGTTGATATGTCTCGAAACACATTTTCTGCAAAAACAATAAATGTTGCTTTGCTCTGTGGGTTTGGTTTTTTGTTTGGTGTTGTTTGGTTGTTTGCTTGTTTGTTTTGGGGGGTTTTTTAAGAGAAATATAAAGTGTGGGAAAATCCTGGTGCCAGTGTTATGTGCCTATTTTCATTTGGGCTGCCAGGGTAGAAAGAAAGCCTGAACCAGATCACTCCAGAATTCCAGCTCCTTATTTTGCCTCTCACATATTGCTGTTGTCCTGCTGGAGCTGTCACCTACATAGAAAAGACTTTCCCATTACAAGACGAGATGTGCTAGTCCAAAAATTCCCACCTTGTGTTAAATCCTTTGGAATGGGGTTGGATCCATGGGGGAATCCAAGATGTAACTGAATTCTGACACAGAACCCATTTTGTAGGAAACGTTTTCTTGAGGAGCCCTGTTATTCCTTGGTCATTATAGTTTGTCTTCAATTGTATCTTGTGTTTCTCGTTTTTAATATGGCTGCAAAAATGTATCCCATAAATTTTTATAAGAGAGCCAAGTAATAACACCTATCATTTGTCTTTTCTTGGAAATGGAAGACATGAATAGACTGCTTTCTCTTGTATATTTATTTTTGGTTTTTCTTTATGTGGCAAATACTAAACATTAAAAATATCACAAATGCTATTATATAGAAACTGATGAGCTTTTGGTCTTTTAAAACGCTAAGCAAAAAACCCCAAAATTTAAAAAAAGGCCTCTCAGAACTATTTCTGGATTGGTTTTCATGCTTTTTGAAGGTACTGGATGCAGAACCATAGAAAATAAATGTAGTCTCTTTGCAAGACACATCACTGAGAACTGGCAGGACATCAGTCTTCCAGACTTGCTGAGTGTCCAGGTCTTTAAAGTCTGTTTTGTTTATTTAAGTAGTTAATGTGCCTTAGTTGTAGGGTGAAATACTGCCAATTCATTATTTTTAGGGACACTGCATTATAACCTTTGTTTCCTATTATTCTGTGCCATTTTCATAGAAAATGGAGCCTCTCTGATTTTTCTGAAGTGCTGTTGAAATAGCTGGAATTTTAGATTTGCACAGTTACGTAGGCAAAAACTATTTTAGGTCATTAGCTGGTAATTGTTATTGGGGAATGCATTATTTTTGTATTTCTTAAACTTAATGAGAACGTATTTATCGAAAAGGCAGATTTCTATATCATGTCAACAGCTTTTGTAACTTTGTTCAACTTCTTTTCTTTCCATCTTTGCTTTTTTTAGAAGGCTTGAGGTAATGGACAGCTGTAGCAGAGAAGTAGAACAGTGTTTAATTGGTGATTGCAGGCTAGAAATGTGCAAAGTCTGCACAGATATGGAAGGGTACAAAATTGCTGCCCTGAAGGAGCAGGACTGTTAATGATGGGTAAAGGTGAAAAAAAATAGTGTGAGATGGATGAAATGTGAATGGCTTCAGATTTCATTGTATTAACAGCTTCCTGTAGTTTTCCCAAAGATTAATTATAAAATTGGCCATTGCAGGACTTTGTTCTTTCATCCTCAAAGTCCTACTTTGAGTCCTACAAATGCCCTACTCCATCTAATGCAACACGGTTTTTTTCCTGGGGATGCTGTGGGTATCCCACATTCTGTTTGGGACTGGAAGGGATTTTTAGTTCCGAGGAAAGGCTCAGGACATGTTGTGAGGCTGTCAGGATGAAAACTGTGTGCACAGCCTCCCCTGCCACGGGCTCTGGAAGGAAAACCCAGGTGTGCAAAGCCGAAAGGGACAAGGACTGCCAGGCTCTCAGAATGCATCTGCCCTGTGCCCACCGTGAATCCCAAGCCAAGCCCAGCTCTGTTTGCAGCCTCAGACCCTCCTGAGCTGGGGCACTGGCATGCAGGCCCTTTTCCTTCTCTTTCAGGGAATCAGCTGTTAGCACACTGATGTTCTGCTGCCTTCACAGCGCAGTTCCTTGCTTCACAATGGCTGTTTAAATACCATTGGGATGTCCTGCTTTCACAGCCTGTGATTGTAGGATAAAAAAGAAAAACTGGTAAGGGGAGGAGGGAAGTCTGCTTTGGCAATTTCCACGGCAAAAATCCTGTTTGGTCCCTAAGAGTAAAATTGAATTGTGTTGTAGTGAAGTATGGTGTGTAATACAGGCATGGAACATCAAACAGTGACCTTTGGTGTTACCTGTGTTCCTTTTTCCTTTGGAGGTCAGGCTTTACTCTATCTGGGTAGGCCTGGTTGGCAGGTAGTTTTAGAGTCTCATTTCTGAGAAAAGGCTTTTAAAAATTGCAGTGCAATGAGCAGTGCTGTTATCGAGGCCCAGACTGTCTTTTAGTGAAGTCAGGCCTGTAATGTTCATGCTACCACAGTTTTAGGGGTGTGGAAGCAGGGCGGGCTTCAGTGACTCCATAAGTGATGGGACTGAGCAACTAAGGCTGATATTTGGACTGCTCTTGTGGTACTTTTATAATAAACTCTTAGAGAACTTCTATTTTTTTTGAGCATGTATTAAAAATTATAAACCCAAAGCATTTCTAGCACTTTTGCTGTCTGCACTCTCCAGAGGACGGTCAGTAAAAGGCTGATAGAATCTTCTCCTTTTGTATCTCCCATTACTCTCTTGGCTGCTTCTGCTAGAGAGTGGAAAAATATGGCTCCATCCTCATCCAGGTCCTGGGGGAAATAAGATTTAACACTGCAAGGAATAGGGAGCTCCTGCCCTTCCTTGTACCTGTGTGAGTGTTTGTGCAGCTGCTCACTGAACCAAATCAGGAAACTCATATGGGTGGAGCTAAGCAATTTGCTCTGGCCAAAGTCAAATCCCCAGTCTTGTTCACCCCTGTTCCTCTGTAGATTTGAGGGGGTACCTGTGAGAGGGCCCTGCAGAGGCCAGTGGGGGCCAGGAGCAGCTGCAGGACTGGCACCACTTTTGGAAACAGCTCCTCCTGCAAACTCGTCATTGAGTCATGGCAATATTAGAGAGAGGAAAGAAGGAAAAGAAGTAAAAAAAATAAAGTGACTGGGTAGATTCAGGAATGTTTTTATGTTTCCTGTAACCATACAGAATTTTTTAAAATTTGTGCAGTGCTCGTTTATTTATATTCAAATCAGGACAGCTCAAAGCAGGAAGCTCCAAACTGCATTTGGAACTTCACATGGCCTGTATAGGACATTGTAAGTCCTTCCTTAACTAAACAGCAAATATGATGTGTTTGGACAGTGGCTGATGCCATGGAAATGGAGTCTCAACCTTGAAGATTTCTTATCTAGCTGTTAGCACAAGGATTGTTTATAGGAGAATGAATTTTAGCTTTCTCTTTTAAATGTCTGGGGTTGTGTTTCTTTGTTGTGTTTTCTTTTTCCTCAATAACATTCAAGTTTACCTTTTTTTTTCCTTTTTATTTTTTTCATTTCAACAGATTGGGATGCAGAATTTGGTCCATTATTTAATTCTTTCTTTTTCTTCCTGAAATTATCTGTGGTTAGCTTACGTAAGTTGGTATATATAAAAACCAAAATCCTATATAAGCAAGCAATATTGACAGTCTAAGGCAGAAGTTATTCTGATGACTGATTTACTCCACAACATTATTCAGGTTCATGAAAAACTTCTATAGAGTTTCAAGGGTATTTTTCTTATTTTAATTTTATGCTTTAGTTTAAAAACTACATAGAATTTATGGGGTTTTTTGGTGGGAAATAGTTGTTTGATGTAAAATTCTCGAAACTCCATTGCCAATATTTTAGAGCATTTATTTTGTCCTTTGGTCAAAGATTCTTCCTCAGGAGCAAAGACCAAGTAATAAGTAGATGAGAGATAATGTGCCTTTTGCAAGGATATTGTCTTAATCCTCTGCAGAGAGATGCTGAAGTAAACTGTAAGATGGAATATCTGTGCTATATCTGGAAAGTTTTTTTTTTTTAAATGTGTTACTGTTTATCAACTTCAGCCTTTCTGTTGCTTTCAAAGCTGTTTCTGTAAAAGCATCTGAATGCTTTAATGACTTTTTCCATATATGTAAGACCCAGGGTTCACTAATAACAAACCTGTTCGACAATCCAGTTTTACCTTTTCCTTGACAGGCAGATACATGACATGCTGGCTCTTTAGTGTTTTACAGAGAGAGGGAAAACATATATTTACTAAAATAAAAAGTCCCAAACACTGTATCGTTAAGGAGGGATTACCTTATGAAGAACTGATTTAAAAACCCGAAAAGTTTGTACAGTCAGCACGGCTATGCTAATAATTCTTTTCCCAGACGCACCAAGACCTCAATTTCCTCACAGCAGTGAGTCTATTTCCTCACAATAGAAGACACCAGATTGTACTGGGATAGCCAAGTGGAAGATAATCACCTCTGAAATGCTTATTGTCTCTAATACCTTGGAAAAGTGACTTGGTTTCACGGATTCTAATATCATATATGTTTCTTTCTGTAAAACAGTAAAAGGTAAGCGGTTTTGGTTTGCTCCCACTTGCAACAGTCTTGGTCCTTTCCTGAGGATCTTTTAGGGTCATTATTTAGGTTGTGATAACTTTTAGAGATTCAAGTGTGAAAGCTACAGGCAAAGATTATTCTGCCTTATCCTTTGAAGGTTAACTAAAGATTGCGGGACTTTGGGGGTATAATTTGGACAACTGTAAGACTGATAAGAGTATTTGCTTCTGTGATGGGTTTGGTAGAAGTGTCTTGAATAGTCAGCCCCTCGGGAAATGTGTTGCTCTAAACCAAAATAAATTTGGTTTGCAAACAGACTCAGAAGATTTTTTTGAGAACTGGCGTAACACGTGCCCAGTGGATGATGTTCCAAGTAAAGGAGTAGTCATTTTTATAATTTTCTGTTCCTCAACATTTCCACCCTAGACCTACAGGATTAACAATGTAATATGTTGTATAAGAGTTAAAATGGGCAATGAAGTGAGGATGTGCAGTTCAGAAAAAAAAAAAATCAAACCCTTTTATTGGATCTGTGCAGTGTTTTAGGAAGAGACTCTTGGCTGTCTGCCATCCCCACTGTTCCTGATACCTGGCTGACACTCAGTCTGGAAAAGAGAGACTCTGAGGTGGCTGTGGGGAAACACCCACAGGAGGTTGTGTGGCTCAGGAGTGAGAGTATCTGGAACAGAAATAGCTCATTCCATTCCTGGGCTGGTACCACCACTCTGTCTGCTGGTTCTAAATCATATAAACCCAGGATCCACCGCAGAGACACCATAACGGAGCCCTCTGCTCCCGGCTGCTTTGCTGTGTGCTTTTCATCAGGTTCTTCAACATTCCAAAACTTTAGATCAAACAAGAGGGGTTACTGAATGTACAGAATACTTGTTCATCTCGGGACAGCTGCAGGCTGAGCAGAGTAGGAGGCTAGAAAGTTTTTTTTGAGCAGTATCATATAGTTTTGCTTTCTTTCCACTTTCTTCGCCAATTTTACAAAATCTAGTTATGGATAAAAAAGATGAGGAGCTCACACATAAAGCCAAGAATTTATTATTAATGTATTTGAGATCTGAAGTCTTGTCAAGGAGTTATTAATAGTACAGTTTTAATTTTTACAAAAAGGATAACAATCTATTATGGAACAAGTCTCCAGAATAATAAAGCAGTCAAAATTGATGCCTGAGTAATTGATGCCCTCCATTCTCGCAGATGGGGACATATAAATGCCTCTTGTTGATGCCTCACAGGGTTGTGTCAGCAAGTCTGGATTTTTCAGAGAAATGGAAGGAACATGGAGACATTGTTGTCTCAGCACTGTTCAAAACTGTGTGATACCTGTTATTTCACAGAGAGGTCATGCTGTACATGCCTTCTGGAACTCAGTTCTGCCTGGTGTTCTGTTTTATCCTATAGCTGTTTACTTTGACCCCTCTCAGTATTGAATGTGATGTGTCATATTATTAAGCATATATATCTCCACTGTGGGAACTTCAGAGTTGCCTTTTCCTTCAGTTTTGACTCCTAAAGCATCTTTTCTATACCTAATAAAATCATACCAGCTTTTAGTCCTTTAATCCTCTTTTTGTTTTTCTCATCATATCACAATATTGTTGATTCTTTCTGCAGAGAGATAGGAAGTTTGCAGTGTTGTCTGTTGCATAAAGTCACAGCAGAAATAATCTGTATTTATCACATGCCTTATTTATATTTCATCATAACTGCTTTTTCTGGGCTCTGCTTTGATGGTAAATGAAAAGGTCTTTTCTGTTCTAGGGAAGCATTACTTAATAATGTATAGAATTTGGAATGGACTTATGCTATGTGTTCTGTGACTCCTACGTCTTGATTTCTGTTGTTCCCAGCATTTGGGTTGCAGTTAATTTCCACTAAACAGCCAGAAATATCTGTGAGTTGGTTCAAAGCAAAACTACATTATCTCAGCTGTCTGTTCATTATGGGAAATTATAGGAAGGTAAGGAAATACTAAAAGTAATAGGAGGCCATGGTGTCTGGTTTGTCAAAGGAGATGTATAATTCGCTTTGTATATAAGTGTTTGAATTTTCCAAGTTCATGGGTTTGGAAAGCACCTCAACACAGACTATCCGGAAGTTTAATTATCTTATTCTGTTAGGTTAAATTACTAAACGGCTTCTTCAAAGATGCTGTTTTGTGTTTGAATAAACATAATATGCAAAAATGTGGAAATTGCTCCTAGTATGACACCCAAGTGGGATATGGTGGCTTTGTGGTGTCATATTTTGAGAAGTTATTTAAAGACACACAAAAGGACACTGTCACTCTGTTATTAATGTTAAAAATTGTTGATGCTGTGTGAAGTGTGTTTTTTCTAATTAGAGGAAAGCTGTAGAGTACCATTTCCATAATCAACATGGGAACAGAAACTCAGCAAAATTTCATGTATTTGCACTGAAACTGCTCTTCAGCAACATAAAAATGGCTTTTATAACATAAAGGCTGTAATTAGAGTAAGTCAAATCAGTTGGAAACGATTAAAGCCAGAACAGACTAAGCTGCCTTCTAAATATTTGTCTGGAGATTAGCCCCACTCTTACAGCCCCTGAGAAGCATCTTTGATTTACTTATAATGCTTGACGTGGCAAAGATAATCCTGCAGAAGGCAAATGAACACAAATTTAGATGTGCTGTTTGGCTCTCTTTGTTGATTTGACAGGGGGCAGCATATTGGAAGCGATGTTGGAGAAATGAATATAGGGTCACATAAGACAAATTGCTTAACACCCCCCCACCCCCCTCCCTGATCATAATTTTAAATTCTTTAAAAACTGTCCTCATTCTTTGAAGCTTTTAGGAGGCGCTTTAGAAGTCCATGTGGAATAATTTTCCGCGTGTCTATGCGACAGTTGATGTCAGTCTCATTGTATTTAAAATTATAGTCCTGAGATGGAACTTTCTGCTTGTTGCTTGTCTGACATCAGCTATTAAAATGCAAGTAAAGCTTGGCAGGTATATATTTGAAGAAGAAAAGAAATTATGTAAGAATATGAGGATTGTTAATATTAATCAGCTAGTTGAGGAGGAATGGTGGTTTACTCTGTGGACAAGTTCTGCTGGAAAAACGAACAAACAAAACAGACTTTGGGTGGCCGGTTTCTTACTGACACCCCTTAGTGCACTTTTGGTAACCAGAAAGTAAAAGAGAGAGAGAACTACTGGGGTTGGTAAACTGTAAACATGGATTGGCCATCTCATTGGCTTGTAGATTTAATGACATCAGCAGAAAGGAACTGTTATAAAAGCCAGCCTGTATTTTGGGATGACGATGAACCTCCACATTATTGCTAACCCTTGATTGCACCAGGTATAACAGCAGAGAATAGTGAAAATTGTCAAGCACATAAAGCTGAACGATTTGGTGTGAGTTTGGAATGTTTGGTATAGATCAAGTTCTTACTTTGTGTAGTTTTCCTTTCATTTATAATCTCCACACCATCCCAAACTTTTTGTTTAGCTGGTGAAAATATAATCAGCGTAATGTATTCTCTTACTGAATTTTAAACAAGACCATTAAAACTCCTTTAACGTGCTAAAGTAAGCTTCAGAGAGGGTTTCCATTTCATCTTTACTGAGCTGAGGCTGTAGCACTCTTTCCCTTTGCGCCACAGTGAGAGTCTGTCAATAATTCAATAGCCATGGCCTTGATGGGCCAAGGCCTAACTTAGACTTTAAACAGAGCCAAGCAGCTTGTCAAAGTGTGATGTGCTGTCAATGCCTGACTGATCTATACTGCATGAATTCTCCCTCAGCTCTTGATGTATCCCTGGGAATAAAAAGAAAGCAATTTCAGAAGTAGACCTAGTGTGAAACACCTGTTTGTTTGGAATTTTTAATAAGGGAAAGTTGTGTTAGTAATGAAGCTCAATGAAGTCATTGCATTTTTGCTTAGAGGACCCAGGCTAAATTTGTCTTTAATGGCACTGGTGTGTTTTCACTTCTGTCAGGAAAAGAAGTCACTGTATTTGTAAATATGTTAGTGCCTTAGAGCAAGTTCATTTGGAGCAAGACTTAATAACTAATGACAAGTAATCCAAATGCTTAATCCAAATTACCTATTTGCATCTTTCAGTTTTATTGATATGATGTTATTAACACTCAGTGTTGCAGTAAAGAAACCTTTTCAGAGCTATTTGTTTTCAGGTTTTCCCCCACACAGTAAGTGACATATATGATGCATTTGCATCCTTTCTAAGCGCTCTACATTGAATTTGCTTGTATTTTATGTTTTACTTGGAAGCTGAGAAATTACTTGTTTTTCTAAGAAAATAGTTTAGAAAAGAAGTAGAGCTAACGTGGTAATGAGTTGTATTCCACTCCTCTCACATTTTATAGTTAAATTTAAAAGCAGAGTTATATCTAAGGTGCCTTTGAAAAGCTGTAGGAAAGATTAAATAAAGTTTTACAATAGTTGTCTAAGAATCAAAGAGCTAGTGTTATTAAATGTATATTTATTTATATTTCAGAGCATTTGAATTTCAGTCATTGTGTTGCTAAGCTGCTTTTTTGATAATTTTTATTGGTTTTTAAAGGATAAAAGTAATATTGTTGTTCTCACTCAAAATGCATTTGTATTGCCATTGTCTTCTTTACAAATTCATGTCTTAAGAAGTTTCCATATCTGCTGTAGGTTTTAAGAGACATTTAGGTTCTCAGCCTTCAGGTACTTTTTTAATGGAGACACAAGAGAATAATAGAAAAATAAGCATGGCCCTTTTAACATTTTCAAAATGCTGAAAACTTGTGCAATGGATTAGATAAAGGGTTTTTTTGGTTCTTTTTTTGTCACGCTTGTTATATATTTTAATTTTAAATATCTTACTCCCTAAGTCGTTATTTTTCAGAAAAGTTGATTTCATTACTTGGTTTGCATTAATGGTGCTGCAGCTTTCATCCTTTGCACAGTGAAGCAGAGGAAACAATGCAAAATATGGTTAATAATGTTTCTAACTAAGACTTTATTTTAGTGTGTGGGTGCCTCTTACTCAAGCATGTAAAAGAATTGCAGCCCCCACTGCAGACTGTTGAATGGAGAGAAGCCAGTTTTTCTCTAAAAAAGCAATCAAAAAGGGGAATTGTGCTTTCCTGTTTTCTGAGCTGCTCCTTAAACTACCCATTAAATGGTCCTACTCCGTTTTGGTCAAAGTGAAGCTGATTTGCTTAACTTAGAGCTGAGAACTGTGTACAGGGCTGTTGATCTGTGGCAGGGCTTGTGTTGATGCTGGGTAAGTGATGCTCTATATTGAGCAGCCAGGCAATGGCCTTTGCATGAAACAAACTTCACACCCCATCAATTTACCTGTGTTGCTAGAGGTGCTGTGTGCTCATTGCACTTGACAATGTGCAGAGTAATTATATCGGTGCAACAGTTTTCATGGCAATAATCTTTTTGTTATGAAAAATTGTGCATGTTGGACTTTATAGTCTTTGACAGTTTGGGCCTGTGATCTTCCAAATAATTATGCTTCAAGATTAAGTAAGCACTTTTGACTCTGGCTGCATAGTTGTACAGAAGTAAGGAAAGCAAAATAATCCTTTTTTTTTTTTTTTTTTTTTTTTTTACTTTGAAAAATGCTGTAGGCCTTGGGTGATGGGCTGAAGACTGTCAATGAGATTGTTACACACCATCATAAGCTGAGCAGAGAATGAACTTGACAAGAATAAGAAAGTATCCTGTATGTAGTGCTGTGTATGAAGTGCAGGCAAGGTGAAAATACATGATTGAATATTAGCACGCTTGCAAAAATATAAATTAAAGCCACTCGTCTGGGATTGAAGTGGAATGAGGGCTTCTTCACTCTGACTGTTGGTTACATTTTTGGCTTTTCTGCTTAGCTGGGCAAGTAGAATTTGGTTGGTTTTCAAAGCTGATCTGTAGAATTTTTGGAACACACTTGTTGTGCAGACAGCTCTTTGCTCCGCCCAATTGAATCAGATATTCCTCAGAAGCCTAATGCATTATCTGGGCATGTATCTATGTCTGAATAGTTGTACCATGCACGTGGCAGCAACTTTTGCTAGAATTAAGGTCTTCTAAGACCATTTTTAGCAAGTGACATTCAAGGCTTTATCTCCATGAATTTTCCTTGTCCTGGTGCACAAATTGGCCACTGGATACCTGGGCAAGACTCACCAGCTTTTGTCATCGCAGGTCTAGAGGGGTGGAAATCCACTCTTTGCAGACCTTTGCAGTTCTCTTTGTATGTGACAGAAGTAAGGAAGCTCTTGTAATCACCCCAGGATCACCAATCTTCAGAACTGTGGGATAACTGTGATTTTCTGTTTTAGAAGATATTAGTGAGGTTTCCCAGCTGGTGCTCATGGCAAAAGTAACTTTTGCAAATAACAGAAAAGGTAAACAACATGCAACCCCTAGTTTTATCTAAACAATATTTATTATTTAGGAGAAAGGAAATATTTTCTGGTTTTTTCCCCCATCCTCTTCTCCCATTAAAAAAAAAAAAAAAAATTAAATTATTCTTGCCTATTTTAGCTACTAAAAGGTTCTAAAAACACCACATGAAATACCAAATGCACTAAATCCTTGAGCATGTGTTATCTGTTATTGTTAGTTCTGAACATCTTGATTTCTCTTTGGATTTTAGTGTGTGTTTGGTAATTACTCACAGGCACCTTTTGCTAATGTACTCAGAAGAGAATCCTCTGGGTTTCCTGATGCTGCCTTTCCATACAGAACTATCTAAGTCCTACAAATGAACAGAACTCTCTTAGCTTTGGAGTAGAGAAGGAACTACATTTGTGGAACCCTGGGTGTAGCGTGAGTTTGGAAACAGCCTTGCTTATCGTACCAAATCGTTGGAAGCTCTCTATCTGGGTAGCACAAGGAGCTGCAATGGCTAGGTGAAAGTGAATAAAAATGAGGAGACTTGCAAACTGCTTTTGCTCCAGGGCTGGTTTTAATGAGCTTGTCCCTAATGAGTTGTCCCTGCAACTAGCTTCAGGCCTAAACAGATGAGGCAGGGGTTCTGCTAAATTTTTGATGGGATTTGCACTGGTTTTATGAGCAAGCAAGCAGTAGAGAGTGCAAAGTTGCGTCATGAATCTTTTACAAGAGTGGATTGTTGTCCGTCTTGTCAATAGGAATTGTAAGACTTGATTGCTAATAGAAGACATGCCACACGCTGGTTGTACCAACAAGCTTGAATAAATGAGGAACTATGCATGGCAAGGGAAGATTTGGTTTGTAAGGTGCAGGGACTCAGTGACCAGTAGGTGATGCTTTTTCAAAGCTACTCTCACCTTATGTTATTGATTAGTGAAGGGTGGTGGCTCTTACCAGGTGTAGTCACTTCCAGAGCCTGTGTTGGGCACAGGAAGTCAGGCTCACATGGACCATGTTGTGTTTCTTCTAATGCAGAGATGGGTTAAAAAATTCATTCATCATTTGACGTTTTTGTGTTCTAAGTCTTGTATGGGTAGTTTAAACATGGATTTCTCACTGTGTTCTTTAACAGCCTTTTGGCTCTGGAAGTAGAATAGAACTTTTTTTTGAGACTCTCTTCAATTTGAGAGATTCCTTTTGATGTTTCCATTGTCTATTATTACTACTAAGAACTATGTAAAAAAGTATTTCTTAGGTTTAACTTATCCGACAAGATTTTCCCAGCTGCTTAGGTGGTTACAGAAATGCGGTTTAATCTCCTTTATTGAATTTCACATCAGCTTTTGACACTCAGGCTTTCAGACAGTGGGAAAGTTTGCTAATGTCTTGAGAGTTTTGTTTCCACTGTATAAGTGTTATCTGGCAAGTGTAGGAAAAACGTAACTTTTTTGAAAAATAATGTTTCTTAGGTCAATTAACGTCTTGCATTGTTCCGTAAGTGTTATTTGACTTCTTGTCTTCTGTATAATTTTGTTTAAAATTATGTGGTGGAAGGAAGATAAATACATATTGTTGGGGTTTTGCAGAGTTAAACTGAAAAGTACTTGTGGGAGTAAAAATTGAAATAAGTAACTAAGATATAATTCTTTTATAATTATGTTACTCCATAAAGTTGAGCAACTGATTAACAATTGCATTACAATTTTCTCATTTTTTTCATAAGTGTGAATAGCAGAAACACATTCATCAGGTAATTCAAAGATTATCCTGTTCAATGTTTATTCATGTCTCCATTGTATTTAATTGAAATGCAAAGTCATGGTAAATGAGGCCAGGACTTATTATGTCAAGTTTGTTCCTTAAAATACAACATTTTCTTTTCCTGTGTTTTAATTTTTTCCTTTTTTCCCTGCTGCTGCTTTTTATTTCTCCCATGCATACCTTGTTTTTGTTTCTTTTTTTTCTCCTAATCTAATTCTCACTTATTTATTTTTCTAATACTTGGTCTTTATAAGGTAAATGGAATGAGGAAACAGTATGTTCATGTGAGGAAAACTGCAGAGACTGGCTGAAATGGCTTGTCAGAAGTAATGGGGAGGATCTCAGAACAAATGTTGTGTCATTTTACAGGAGAGGAAATGAGTCAAAATACTTGTAAAGGCTGTTCTTAACTAAACCAAACTTTAATAGATGTAGATATTGTGTCAATGTAGATAAAGTGACCTTCTTGCGAGACATCTGAGGTGGCATCAACTAGAAATGACAGGTCTGTGAATCAAATGAGACAATGAGAACCTGAATCAAAATTTCAAATTATTTCATTCCATTTTAGCAATGTATTGTGTTTTCTTTGTTGAATACCAGAGCACTCCATCCAGAATTTTTCATAGCAAGGTTCTAGTGAACTTTGTTTCATGAACTATGTGTGAAGAGTAGCAATATTTCACTCTAGGGTTTTAGTAAATGATGTATAACTTCTGCTCTCACCATTGCATTTTAGAGCTAAGTCAAATAACAGACTTCCAAACCTATTTTTTCCACTGTTTTAATAGGTCACATCATATTGCTTAACTGTTCTTCCTCAGATATCCTGAGTACTTTGCAAGTCTTCAACCTATTTTATCACAGCTCTTCCCTCCTTGCCTCCTGCTGTGTCTGCATTTGTTTTTCTTGCAGCTAGAAATTAAACCAAGCAATTTCTGCTGAGTTTGCCATAGATATGTGGTTCTATAAACAGGAACAGACTTTCGGAGATGTGTGAAAAATGCTATTTTTTTGATTCAGGTGGATAATGTAACTACTTTGACTGAAGAGAAGATCTGCCCTTCATTTTAAAATTTAGAATTTCAGATCTGTCTCCAAATCAGTGTTTGAAAAGCTTTATGGGAATACAGTTCTCTTAAATTTTCTCTGGCTCAAAAGTGAAACAGCAGGGAGAGAGAGGTGTCATCACAGGAGCATTTAACACTCTTCAAAGACACAAGTAAATTCTTCTAGATAAAAGAGAAACATGAAGTTAGGTTTTCTGGTGGTCAGGTCATTTCTGAAGAAGACTAAAATAATAAGCCTCTGTTGCTGATTTTGATTAATGTGTGATTTTTCTCGGTGATTTCAAGTGCTGCTCTTAGCCAGCCCAAAGAGCAGGATCACAAGCACATGGAAGCATTCCACGTTCTCGGGGGAGCACAATGTCAGCAGCTCTGAAGGACAGGGACTGGAGCCACACTTCAAGGGAAAATAATCCTTCATTCCCATTAGACCTGCTTTTGGAGGGGTTGATTAAAGAAGAGAAGCGGCTTTGATTGTCTGCGCGTTTCAGTTGCATTGTTTCTCAATTTCACTTTCTTGGATACATAATCAGACTGTGAGAGGTTCCCCCTGCCTTCAGCAGTGCCTTTGAGTGCTTGGCAGGCAAGTTTACACCCCCTCACTGGGGTAGGAGCTGCCTAAGGGTTTGTGCTTTCCCTGAGAGATCTGTGGGGATCACTTTTGGGCAGATGTGTGGTGGTTTCCCCTTCCAGGATCTGGGGTTTCATCAGGAAGAACGTATGTGAAGCTTTTGTCCCTGGTGAGCTGGGGTGTACCTGGTCATCTTCAGCAGCAAAACCAAGTGTTCTTGTCTCACTTAGCAGTTTTTATAAAGCCAAATTCTCAGAAGAGCTGATGATTGGCTTTTAGAAAGAAGTTTACTTTTTGCAAGGCCTCAACAGAAACTAGAAACTAAGATGTGTTTTTAAATTTGGCCTTTATTTTGAGGCTGAATGAATGAATGTGAAATTGCTCATTCCCAGCTAAGCCACAGAAGAGGTTTACAAAATGAAGATTGTTTTCTTCAATCGCTTGAGTTTTTTGCATTTTGTTTTCCTGTTTGTGCCTTGTGAGAAATGACCTCTCTTTGCCTTTCCCTGCTCTGTCCTGAGATGTGGTTGTCATCAGGACAGCAGCAAAAATTAGTGCTTCCCATGTAGTTCTGATCATTTTAGTATAGTCCTAAATTAATTTTAACAAGGAAAAAAAGTCTTTCACTTAGTTACTGTATTGTGGTTGATTTAGAAATGCAACCTGAGGCACCATTTTCCTCTCTAAATGCTAAGTAAACTTAGGTTTGGTTTTTTGATGAAGTTGCTGTTCAATCAGCAGGAAAAGCTTACCATTGCTGTGTCAATGAAGGCGCTGGAAAAATTACAGTACATTCCTTCTTTTTCATCCCTTCCTGCAGTAATTTTGTAACTGTTGTCCTTTCAACTACACAAGAAGGGTTCCTCTGTTCTCATAGGGCAGGGTTTAAGAATAGGTAGAGATGCTGCTTTCTTAGAAACATGTTAAATTGGTTTCTATGGCTTATATAAATGCCAAATGCCCTTAGCTTTATGAGAATTTTTAATCTATTGGTTATCTTTCTGTCATATCTTTTTTCCCCTCAATTTTAGTGTCTTTTAAATACTGAATACCTGGAGAATTTTCCTTAAAATTAATTATACATAGGTGTGCTAGGTTGTGTTCTGGCCTGTATTAAATATAGAGCAGTACAACTTTGGTGAAGTCACGGAAGATTCATGTCACATGCCAAGGTTTTCATGCTGTAGGTTTCCATTTGTACATTTAAAATGGCTCCTGACAGACTATTGGACTGACAACACAGAAACATTTTTTTGTCTGTCAAGTAGATTGTGGCCCAGAGTGAATTGTTCTCCAAAGCAGCCTGGTTCAATGTTCTCCAGGACCTCTTCCCTTAATCCCATCACACCGTGCTCGGCTCCCAGCGCTCCTCCTGGGATATGCACAGAGGAACTGGAAATTCAGATGTGTTTTAAAATGTCTGAGGGTATGGATAGGGGTGGTCAGCCTTTTTCAGAAATATCAGAGCTGGTGCATTCACTGGATTGTCTGAGCAAAGCAAGAACAAAGGTAAATTTGAGCAGTCTGGATGTCCCCTGGTGACTGCTCTTTCCAGCATTATTCCTTGGAAAGTGTCCTTTTCATGAGACATCAGGGCTATCAAATAACTCAGTTATTTAAATAATAGTAAAAATGGGTTTTGTAGTACTGATTATGAAATTAGGTTTATTAACTTTATTAGCTAATTTTGCTTTCTTCATTGGGAACAGGCTCCCTGAGCGTTACAGTGTAAGAGTGCAATGTGCTCCATCACAGCCCCAAACAGCCTGTATCAAATCCTTATCTCTTTCAGCTGAGACCGCTGGCCAGCCCTGCTCCTCACCTCCCAATTCCCTAATCTAATCTAGCTCTGTGGGGTTTGTGGGGGTTCATTTAAGCAGCAGAAGCTGTGCTAGAATTGTTACATGTGCCAGCAGCGATTTGTGCCATCTGGGTACAGAAAAAAGAGGTTAGTACTACTACGGAGAAAGATCTTTATTCTATTACTAAACCAATATAATTCAAGAGTGGCTGCAGAGCAAGTGGAAACTGAGAAATGGGCAGCTCTGTAGTTCTAGTGAAATGTCAAAGTATAATGAAACACGGGAAACGTACTGCTTCATGGTTGCTCCAAGTTAACAAGCAGGTGGCAGCAGTAAATATGTATATAAATAACAATATGGATGAAATGTCAAGGTTTCCAGCTGGCTTTGTAAAGGCATTTCAGGAATATTATACTTAGGGTTACAATGCAGCATGACCACTCAATTATCATTTCAAAATGTATATATTTACAGTAAGAGCTTAGGTATCCTCAGGTTTTATCATGCTTAAAATTTAGATTCTGACTGAAAACAGCCTAAGAGCTTGGGAAACCCCAAACCATGCTGCATGTTTTATGGGAGACTTGGTTCCATCTGACATCTTGTTATTTCACATAATGAAACCTGCAGAGTTTCTACCTGTACCTTTTAAAAATGAATGTAGACTAAGACAACGTGTGTATAATGTTACTGAGCTCTGTGTGGAGACCTGTCTGCATGCCAAGCCCATAAACTTACAGGTGATGAAAAATGCAGTGAGGGCCTTTGCTGGCTGGGACAGAAGTTCATGCGCAGAGACCTTTCAAACTGGAGAGCAAAAAATTGTCAGTGCTCTCTTTAGGACACTCCAGTCTCACGCTTAGAGTTCTACCTTCTGCTATCAATTCAATAATTTTATTAGCTTTGAGGAAAGCAGTCCTCTATGATCAACATTATAAAAATTTCACAATAGAGAGCATCAAAGAAAAAGAAGAAAAAGCATTCTAAAATAGATTTTTTTTTTTTTTTTTTTGTATTTAACTTGTGGCCGATCACACCACCTTCTCTGAAAGAGCTCTGACATGTTTCAGAAACTTTCAACTCAAATATTCCTAGTTAAGTTGCAATTAAGTCACATATTGATTGGAAAAGTAGTTAATAATGACAGTGACCTCCTAACAAAGCCTCTAAAGCCAAATACGTTAACAGTTGTTAAACAACACTTGAATTTTATTTGCTGTGTTGGTCCTTTAGAGAGCAGCATTAGCATTGCCTTGGGTTTCATCCCAGTTTCTGAAGATCAAGGGGCTTTGTTTACATTTTAGCATTTTGTAAATATGAGATGGGCACAAACTATTTTCTACATAGTGATATTATAGGGATAAATTAGACTTATGTCAAGAACTAGGACATTCTGCTCTGACACTATTGCCTTTATTAAATACTTTTAAAAGACAAGTAATGAAATTATGAAGTCCTTAAAACTAAAGACTACCAGTCCATTAACAGGATTTAGTACAGTAGGTGCTGGTAAGTTACAGACTGGGATTGTCAAAATCAACTTGTAACTGGTTACTGAGTTATTGTAACTAAAGCAGATCTCCTTATAATGCAGAGTCACTTAAGCACACCTGTTATGTTGATGTATCACTAGTTTTATGGACCTGGATTAATTCCAGAGTAAACCATGAGCATTGTGCTGAAAGGCTGTAAACATAGATACAAGTCATTCATCTAGAAATCCCCAAGCATAATTTGCCAACGGGCTAAGTGCCTCAAGTATTTTACCTTTTTTGATGTAGCAAGATGCTACTACTCTGCATTCTGTAATGCTCAGGGTGACAGGAGAGGTGACAAGGTTTTCTCCTTTCATTACTTACAGGTAAATTTGCCTCCCTCTGGTATCAAAGTGCTATCAGTCCTGAAGTTGTTCCAGGAGTTTATGAAGTGTTAGGAATTTGCTAACAGTGAAATCTGCAGTTTTCCACAATCAAAGTCACCCAAAGAGGTTCCCAATGAGGTAGAGAGCTTCTAAAACTAAGTACCAGACTTCTAAACTCCTCTTCCAAATCCAATGTGAGTCCGTAGGTTGGAAGGATCATGGAGCCTAAAGCCATTAATTACACCTGAACTGTATTTAACCTGATTTTAGAGTATTTTTAGCTACCTTGAAATCTTAGAACAATTTGGGGGCTTGAATTAAACCTTTCATGTTCCTTCTATTTTTCCATCTTGTGGCTTTTGCTTTGACATACCTTCCCCTTTTGGCCATGGTATTGTTAAGACAGTTATGAAGAGATTAAACTTCTCTTCAGAGATTCACTGGGAACAGGTTCAAAATTGTAAAATAACTTCTTGTTGTTATTATTTAAAGCATGCTAATACTGAGAATATGTCCTGAGATGTGGAAATGTCTACACAGTAATGCCATGAAGTCTTTATTTAATTGTGGCACGTAAGAGCTTTTGTTTTCTTGTTTTTTCACTGTCCAGAGATTTCATAAAAATGGGTTTGAACTCTTTTAGTACAAATAAGCCATTTCATTTGTCGCTGGTACCAATCAAATGCAAGAGTTGGGAAGTCTGTCTTTCCTTTATTCAGGCCCCAAAATGATAGCAAAAAGTAGAGGTGCAATCAATGGTTTCAGCAGGTCAGAGAATATAATTTATGTTACAGAACTGAGTTTTAAATTGTCTAATGTTAAAGAGTCATGAG
This sequence comes from Corvus kubaryi, assembly GCF_017639235.1. NCBI lineage: Eukaryota > Metazoa > Chordata > Aves > Passeriformes > Corvidae > Corvus > Corvus kubaryi. The sequence goes on along the minus strand of NW_024581129.1, from coordinate 11,692,018 downwards.
ACACTTGCTTATTTAGAAGTGTTAGAATATCAGTTATGAGACATTGAACAACACGTAATTACTACTGAAAAAAAACCAAATCAAAGCCAAATGAATTTATGGAGAAACTTATTTCAAGTAGTCCTGAATTTTAAAGGACTAACAAATTTAAAAGACTAATCTTTTACATATTGAAATAAATCCCTGGATCATCACAGAAAATGTAAAGGTGGCTAAGTGGGAAAGAGAATAATTCTTAGTAGCTGTAATGTGAGGAAGAGCTTGGAAATGGTACAAATTAAGGATTCTAAGATTTAATTTCCAGGTGGCAACTTTAAGATGACAAGGAGGAGTTGGTGCAGGAGAAAGCAAGCCCTGGTTTGTGAAGTGTCATATGGGAATTGTTCTATCTTGAGTAAATTCAGACTAAAAATTGTGGGGCTAGCGAAAATGAGGAATAAGTTATAATTTAGGTGTAAGTTTAATGGCATTTTCATCTGTTCTTAAAATAATCAGGATAAATTTATCGAGCAGCTTCCCAACACTTAGAGTCATAGAATCACTTAACTTGTATCTAGGATTTAGATCTAAATGTAACAGTGCTGGATCCATGCCTAAAAAGAAGGAAAGCATGATGTCTCCTGTAGAGATCAGTTTGGGGATTTTAGGCTGGGGTGAGTGCAGAGTACAGCCTTGCACCTGAACAATGGGAAAATTCAGAAATATTTCCAATTTAGAATCTGAATTTGGAATCTGAGTTTTCTTAGTGGTAGCTGGAATAAGCCTCAGAGGTCTAAAGACAGTGAATTTCAGGAAAATTTGAATCATTATCTGAAGTCCGGATGTTTGTCACATTATTTGTAATAGTTGGAGGCCATGAAATATTAGAGGAATTTTTAAGAGTGAATTAATTTTTAACATTATGTAACTTTAATATCAGTGATCATTATTTTTAATTGTCCCAAATCTTGTCCAGGGGATGTCTTTTGTCTTCCACTCTGACGGGGAAGAGTTAATTTATCTTTACTGGATTTTACCCAAGGTCTGCAAAAACTAAAATAATTCTTATCAACAGGGAATTAGTTGAATTGAAATAAATATGCAGATTTTACTCCAGTTCTTAATGGATATGCATAAATATATTAATCAACTGGGAGTGTCATTATCTTCCATAACTTACAAATTTAAAGCTTCCAGGTTTGCTGTAGATGGTTCTGATACAGTCCCTGCTTTTAGGCATTTAAAGGTAGCTCTATATCCTACCTACCCATCATTAACATGGACAGTTAATATGCTGGGACAAAGGCAGAAATGACAATTGAGCACTCGTGCTTTTGCCTTGGCAGATGTGGTATTTAGTATGTAAATAACAGATAAATAGCCTGGTTGTATTCATCTGATCTGTACAGTACTTGCTACTTCCTACTGCAGATTTTGTAGTACGTTAGAAGCTACTCCTGGCATCTTTCGAAGTTGCCAACTGAACGCAGCTACAATATAAAGTAACTGGAGTGGGATTTGTGAGTGTCATGAATTTTTATCTGTTTATATGATATTTTTATAACTTAGTATTAAATAAGACACTAACACTTGGAACTCAGTTGAAATGAGCTCAACGCTCAGATCAAAAGAGAAAAACGCTCTCCTTAAAGGACAGGTCATTGCTTTTCCCTCAGAAGTGATCAAAGCTGGCTTCATTGAAGCAGTGGTTAAACACTGCTGCAGAATCATGGTGCTTAGGTTTCTTTTCTTTTCCACGTCATTTCGCTGTACCCCCTACAAGGACAGTGAAGGACCTCCTAGAAGAAAGGACAGCATGTGTGGCAGAATTCCCCATGAGGTTCCATCACATTTGGTTTAAACATTTCATATTCATACTGAGGCCCTTTTATGCTGGTTTTATGCTGATTATACCTAGAGGCCATTAAATGTTACCAGATACTTTATATTTGCAATTTTGAATGCAATACATGGTATGAAATTCTTTTAAAGGGGGATGTTTGACATGGAGCATGAACATATTAAAGTGGATGTACTTCCAGAAACTCATAGAGGTTGAGGGCATCCTTTTTTTGCTCTTTTAACTCTCAACTACTGGTTGTAGCTTATGGCTCTGAGATGGGGAAGATGGTGTAAATTTAAAATATCCATTCCTGTAACTTTGCTGCTTTGAAATACAAACCCCCAGAAGTTCATACAGCTGATCATGTTTGTTTATTCAGGTAGTCCGGAATATGATTTTAAGGACTATGCTTAGGGATCTAAATCTGGTTCTATTTTATTATATTCCCTATAACTATTTAAGTTGATGAACTGGAGGTACGAAGTTGAATAGAAAGGAGTAGTGAGCAGAGTCTGATGTGAATAAACTGGTGTGTATTTCTGAGCTTTCACTGAGGAAAGTTTTTTACCTGGTTGTAAGATAAAATTCCCTCTGTGGAGAGAGAGAGAGCAGCATGTTTGGAGTCTATGTAAAAATAGAAAGAAAAGTTCAATGAGCAGCATTTTAATCTGCAGAGCACCCCAGGAGCTGTAACCTGACAACGTGCATGATGTAGGCAACCATTATAATCTGTTTCTACAAGAAGAGACAGGGATGTGGATCAGTTCCCAAAACAGTCTGAAAGTTCTAGAATTCTTCACTTGTTCCATGCCTTTATGACCAAGACCAGCCCTTCTTTAAAGTGAAGGAAAGAATATAAATATATTCAAATAATATATTATTTCCACATTGTTCTGCAGCAGAAATGTAAAATGGCCTGAATGTCACTTCTGTCATGTGGGTGGCACACACCTTTAGACAAGATGGTCATTGGGATGAGAATTAATATACTTATAAATCCTGTTTTGGATTTCGGAACTGCCGAAGCAGGTCCTACAGGGATAAAAACTTCGGGAAGCTGAAAATAGCATTCCACAAGTTAGCCTGTTTTAAAATGTTTTTAATAACTTTTGAAATCCTATTCTTTGATATTTAGAATACTTAGAGGTTTGAACTTTTTAGAGTGTTAATGTTGTTTGTACGATATTGTCAAATGTCAAAATGGAGAATTTCAGTTCATGTCCATAAATGAGTATTACTGGATCCTCTTTCCCATGACCCTGAGGAGCTATGTGGCCTTGAATAAATTGTGAAACCTCTCCATGCTTCATTTCCCATATTTGAAATGGGTATAATATGATTTATTTTTTAAAAATTGACACTTCTCAGCAAAATTGGTACATACTCCAGAGGAGTGATCAGCTCTGGGAGCCATCATTTTCAATTTGGTTGAGGAGTAGACACAGCACCTCTTTTTCCAAGCCAGCTTTGGTGTTCCTCTTGAAGCAGAGGAGTGAGACAGGCTGCCAGGAGCTGCAGGCTCCTCAGTCTCCCCAGGATGAAGCCCAGGGAGGTAGGAGGCAGTGCAGGGAGCTGTGTCTGCAGGGGAGGCAAATGCACTCCCCATGCTCTGACAGACCTTAGATCACCATGAGAGCTGCCTCCTGAACAATTCAATCATTTCAGGGCTAGTGAAAGTTGAGTAAAAAAGTGGATTTTCTTTTTTTTTTGGTTTGCTGTAAAATGGAGTAAATGTAGCACACTTCAATTATCATTGAAGAGATTTTCTTATGCTCTTTCTGTAAATGGTGGAATGGAATTGATGGGCATTCAGAGGCCAGGAAAAACAAACATGCAGAGCAAAGGCCTACAGAAGGGAAAGCTGAACCAGAAATGCTGCACTTGTGTTCTTCTTATAAAGGAGCTGCTCTTTATAACTTTTGCAGATGCCTGTCATGATAGAAAGACATCTTTTAAAGGCAGCAGGAACCACTTAAATCATGTACATAATTATTTCAATACAATATTATCTAGTGATACAGCAGTGTTCTGTAAGAGAACACTAATTTGAGAAGCAGGTTCACTTGTCACTGTTCTGTGCAGTTTTTTCAGTTCTGGGGAAGGAAAGGATTTTATGCTTTTAAGCTTTTAAAAACTTTTTTCCCACTTTCAGATTTTAAAATGACAAGCAATATGATGATATGAAAAATAAAGCACAGAAATGTAATGGTGCTGTTACCACCTACAAACCTGAATCTTTGCATGATAGCTTCTATTTCACTTTGAGCATTTTTTTTCCCTTTTCCTGCTTGTTGTATGCACACCATTTCTTTGCATCAAGAATCACTAACTTTAGACCTGTCCTCAGGTGATACCTTGCCCAGGTGTAAGAGTCCACAGTTCTCACAAGTGGAGTAATTTACACTATCTAGACAAATAATGATGTGTCATACCAATTTTATTTATTTTTTTGACTTTGTCTTTTAAAGTGAAGTATTTAGGGACTTAATTCCAATTGTCTAAGGAAATGCTAGGCTGTTAAGTCTGAAGTGTTTCAGACAGTTAAAAGCTGCACTTCTGGGCCTTTTGTTTTTACCTCCATTTGCTTCTATTTTCTTCACAAATTACCTTCATAAAGATATTTTGGAGCTCTTTTCAATATGTATTTATTTCTCTGGTACCTGGTGCATCTCCAATTTCACCATCTTTATATTGATATGAAATTTGCAGCTGCACCCTTGAATTTGATTTCCAAAAATGCCTTCCAGGATGCAGAAATTCCAGACAAGGGAATGGTTCACTGATGGAGATACATCCTCCCCTCAGTTTGAATGGTGGGACTCGGCCATTTTGGTTCATTTCTCAGCTTGATTTCTGAGATAACAGCACTTGCCAACATCAGTGTTGATTGATTGGTATGAGAGAGAGAGCCATTTCCTGAACAAAACCAGATTCAGATCTGGTTAAATCAGTTTGCCATACCATGTGTCAACAAGAATCAGAGCTGCACTTGGAGAAGTGGCTCTGGTATATTGCTCTTCTCTTCCATACATCCACCTTTTCTTGCAGTGTCTTAATAGCAGAATACACATTTATAATCTAGTCCCATAAAATTTGGCAATATTTGTAATGAAATCTTAATGTGCTGCTTTTTCTTTAGACACATGTTATATATACTGCATCTCTCTCCCGTTCCAGGATATTATAACAGAATAAAACTTTGAACTGGTTAACAGGGTTTCAGCCTAACCACGTTAAAACAATTTTTTTTTCTTAGGTTTTACTTTTTTCAAGCAGACCTAGTTTAGTGTCAGCCTCATAAATACATCAGGAAACTGCGCTGAAGTGCAAAGAAGGTAACAAGCTGTGTCTGAGGGCTCTAGGATTAAACACATCCAGCAAAAATATTTGACAGAGCCTTTAAACAGCCTGTTCAACAACAAAAAGAATGAAAATATCCCATCTTCTATACCCTGCTTTTTATCATCATGGGTACATAAAAGAATACACATTTTGCAAATGAATTGAAATAAGATCCTATGTGACCTACCTTAAACTTAAACCAAGCTTGAAATGTATTTAGATTAGAATTGGTGACAGTATGCCAGAAACCTTGCTTACAACTTTCCTGAAAACCAGATAATTATTTTTTATTTTTCCATGCCTCTATAGAAAAATAACCCCTAAATGTCACATCTCACAAAAATCTACGTAAATTTGCAGTCATTGCAGCATCTACTAATCTCTTGTAGACATTTAAATTCTATTTTAATTTAGAAAGAGAACTATTTTTTAAATACTGCATTTTGACTTACCGTGTGCTGATATCCTACATGATCTTTCTGGAAAACTTGTGCTTGTAGAAGGAGCAGCATGAATTCTTAATGTATTAATGCCAGCAGGCGCTGCTGGAAGAGTCATTTAAGCAGGCAGCAGAGTCTGGGCCAGTCCCTGTCCTAGCCCTGCTCAGTAACAGCTCAGTTCTCTGACAGGAACCAGCTTTGCTTCCTTAGCCTGGAAAGAGCATTAGCGGAATGTTGTCACTACCAGCAAGTTTGGAGTTGTTGTTTTACTTCTCCTCATTCAGGATTAAAGATTTCTGGGAGACCCACATGCAAAAATCTCCCTGCAGGACTGGTTTGTGCTGCAAGGGGATGTGTTCCCCAGAAATTGTTGATTCCCTCTTCACATTTCCACCTGAGTGCCGCAATGGCTAATGGCACTTCAAAAAACAAAATAAAATCAGTATATCGGAGAATAAATACTTGTTACATGACCCAGTGGCCCTTCTGAAGGGTTTGCTCTTGCAAGGAACGACCAAGATAACCATGGACTGATCAGCTTCCTCACTGCTATCATGATCACCATCCAGATTTTTATAGCCATTTTCCTGCTGCTTTGAAATTGGTACTTCCTAGAATGCACCCAGTGATTCTCCAGACTCAGAACCTCCAGTAAATTCTGAAGGTGTAGACTTTCTAGTTGCTGAAGTAAAAAAATGAAAGGGAAAGGGAAGCATGGAGGCGACAGAGAAGGTATGGCGGTAAAGATTAAGATATTATGAAATCTTTACAAGTTAGGTCAGTGGATTAACAGTTTGTTTTAACTGCTTTTGTTGTTGGTGGTGTTATTTTTTAATTTAGTGGAAGTCATAGCCTGTCTTCATCAGGCTCCAGTCACTGATTCCTACGCAGCAGTTTATCCATTTTTGCTCAATAATTAAAGAGTGTGTAAAAGGGAAGAGTTCCTCTTTAATATGTTTGGCTTGTGAATAAAGACATTCCTAGGACCCTCACTGAAATGTTTAATGACAGAGTAAAATATAATTCAAGACTGTGAAACTGTCCTATTTAAAATTAAGTATTATGTAATTTTACTTATTTAATATTGAGTAGGACAATAAAACGTAGCTGAATATCTTGACAACTCCAAATTAGATATATTAAAGTCAGATAAAGATGAAAAGAAGTCCAGATATCCTTGCCTATTTATGGAGTTTACTGTGAAGCATAGAGACAGTAAAGAATTATGCCCAATGGGGCCAGATGGGAACAAGGGTGAGGATTCTGGCTTTTTTTCTATAGAGAAAAGTTCTCATTTAATATTTATGAATGAAAGGTGTCATCAAGCTCTTGATTGTAAATGGTGATTCACTGCTTTTGTGTGCCCACTGGAACTACTTGAATTTCAGGTGTTTGTCAGAGCAGTTGAGCAAATCTATTTCACAAAAAACACCTGTGAGATCTGTGTTTGGTGTGATAAATCATGTATGAGGAGTCTCTGGGAAAATTGTTCTCTTTGACTTGTATGTCTTAGTACTTCTTTTGCTTTTGTGCCTACTCATGGGGCTTTGAGACATTTCGTAAAACTTGCCATGAAATGATCATGGGAGATCCTGGAACATCATCTTATGGCTTCTTCCTCCTCCATGTGAGCAAAAAGATCTCTAAACAAAACACTTATTTGGGTATCATTGCTGAGTACTTATTGAAGTTGGGATGAGATGCTACTGATGCTTCTCCTGGTTTCTGTAGAATGCTCTGAAGTGAGAGCTAAAAGCATAGGACTTTTTTTTTTTTAATTTTTTTTTTTTTTTTAAAAGCTGTTGCTGGTAACTAGCTAAAGGTTTATCCTTTAATAGTGTTTTTATGACCAGTGTATGCCATTGTCTATGAATATTCCCTAAAGAAAAAAATCCAAACAAACTATAAAATTCGGCAAAACTTTCTTTTGATCCATAAGAAAAGTTACAACCTGGAGGTTTTTTTCACATGCATGAGTGAAAAATACTTTAGAATATATTTTAAAATTATTTAAAAGTTATCATTGGAAACAAAAAAAGAAGTGGTTCACTGCAATGTTATGATCCATATATATTTGATTGAAAGAAGTAAGATAGAAATCATTTGTTCCTGATGTCTGAATTAGGCACGTGTAATTTACTGTGAGAGACTTCATCCTTCTGAAAAGAAAACTTCTGGGCTCAGAGATACCCTAAGTTTAAGCAGGAAGTTGCTTCATTGAAAAACAAGGATTTTTAATCATCAAGAATAGTAAATATTTAGGTCTTAGGCTTTATTAGGCTTCACAGTAAAGGACAAATTAGGGCCACTTGCAGATGTTCCTTAAATTTAAACTTAGCTGTCCACGTTGTTATGGTGGAGCAATGGTGGATCTCCACACCAAATAATGAGGATTAAGCATTTTTTATCAGTCACCCTGCCTCCCTGGTGCTTTCTCAGTCAGGCTTTTCTTGCTGTTGTTCCCAAATGGAAGTGCCAGTGGAGCACAGATCTGGCTGCTCCCCAGGCTCCTTTCGTGGAACTGGGACCAGTAAATGACACGTTCCAGTGCTGCTCTGAATGAACCTCTCTCCTGCTGTGTGCTATTTATAATCTGCTCGGGCATGCACTCACAAATATTTTCTGTGATCTAATAACAGCTATTACTGAGAGCTTAAATGATTTCAGCTGTTGAATCTGTTCACTGTTAAGCAATACTCTGCTATTAGGGTTGGCTGACTGGTGTGACTGCATGACTTCCAAAATCTCATGTGGTAGCCATATTTCTCCATCAAGGTGAAGTGATAGAGCCAGGGAAAGCCAGCTAAAATACACAGAAAGTGCAGATCTGAAAATAAGAAATAATTTAAATGAAAGGCTATCAATGTAGAAACAATTTTTTAAAAAATGATTTGATAAATAGAGATATATTGTTAGTTATGATTTACTGATTAGATTCCCAGAAGCCTTTCCTACCCTGGTGACTCAGGTCAGCGTAGCTTTCTTGGCTTCCTTTATATAAAGAGATAACTTGAATTCCCTGGATGAGTCCTAAGTGACACTTAAAGTATTCAAAGAAATGGTTTTTTTACAGTGCAAGATGTCATTTCTAAAGAGTTTTTCTCAGTACATTCTTAAAAGAAGTGGTTTAAACAGAAAATAATTCTGAAAAATATCTATGCAGGGCAAGTTCATCTTGCTGGGGGATGAGGTAAACTTCGGCTTTTTGCCTGAAAAAGAGGGGAATGCTGAAAAATGAGTGGTTTTAACAAGTCAGTTTATTAAATTAATCCTATAGTAAAATAATTGTTTCTCTTGTTCTCCTCCTCATCCCCCTCCTGTCTGGTACAGTCCACAGCACATGGTGCCAGCAAGCTGTGTTGCCTTTCCAAACTGCACAGTCCTTTCCTCTCAGGATGGTCACGTGGCAAGGACTGTAAGTGTTTATCTAGAAAAATAGCATTAAAAATGGCATTATGTCTTTTTTTGTTTCCCCCTTTTCGGCTCTGTCTTTATGGGGCATAAACAGAGGGGAACAAGGAGAGGAGCCAGCTCCAGGTGACTGGCCAGCTGCCTGTGGATCAGCACCAGAAAGTGCTCCACAGATTGCAATCTGAAACCCATTAATATAATGGATAAAGTCTATGAAGCATTTTAAAACCTCCCTTGCCTATAGTGCTGCATTTTATAAGCTAGGTGACATCAAAAGAATTGGTTCTGGCTCAGACCAACTAATAAAAATGGATAAGGCTTATTTTTATGCTGAATATCAGTAAAAGCATGTGCAGAAGATTACATTTAACATTCTGGCTTTTACCCAGAGCACAACAAAGTCTATCTTATCCCCATCCATCAGAACAGAATTTGATAGGTTTGGAGACCCCAGATTTTCATCTCCTATTGAAGCATGAAGCAGCAGCTTGGGCTTGCATGGAGATTGTGTGAACATGACATTGCTCACTGTGTTATGTTTCCTTGAACACTTATAAAAAGGTTGTCTAATTAGGCACAGTGTTTAAATAGGACGTTTTAAATGATCGATACTTAAAGCTGATATAAAGCATTAAATGTTGTCATTGTATCTTTCTATATTAGGAATAATGGAAAGAAATGAAAAATCTGGTTGTTTCCTGTAGTCAAAGGGAGAAGAGCATCTTTCAGAGCCCAGGAAAAATCCCACGTAGTTGTTTTGGTACCTATACAGCTTTAATTATTGTTAACTTTTCTAGGTACCACATGTTTATTTAAAACTGATTTTTTTGGTTCAGTAGTCCAGCCTGTACCAGCATTAGCCTCCAGATCTCAACAGCATCCTGTTTATTCTGATCTAGCTTGCCTGACTGACTCCCCAAAGATAAAATTCGCTAAGTGAACTTGACAGATTCCAGGCTGTCTCCATATGGCAGGGACTGGGCTGCAGCTTCCGAAGCTGCCTGGGATTTAAAAGCTGCTCTCACCTTATTAAGATGGCAGCAGTTACATGCAAGGCAAGTTCGCAGGGGCTTGTTTTAATTCTTTTGGCTTCTGCTTGAGACCAATCCATACCATTTTTTTGTGCATGTGAATTGGAGCAGGACCAGAAGGATGACTTTTCTTTTCCAAACGGTGCTTACACCAGCAAGGGATCAGAACTGAAAATGAATCTATACCTCAGTTGTTGACAGTTTTTTAAGAGGGGTTTAGGCTTAGCAGGTGCTAAACGGACCAGACCACAAGAGATTTTTGAAAAAGAAGTGATAAAACAGTATGAGTTTGTTGCTGGGTCTTTCTTGCCTTTTGCCTTTGTGTACTATCACTTATCTGTTGTTTGGGCTGTTAACCAAATGGTTTAATTGTCCTATATTAAAAATGTCAAACCTATATTCTGGCAATATCAAAACATTGAGATGAATTGCAAGGGGCATTTTTGAGAGTGCAGACCAGCTGAGGATCTTTCTCTACACATTTAAATCTGTGTGTGGCAGACAGCCATAATCAGTCACAGAAAATGGGTTCTCTTAACCTGACTCAATACTAGTGAAAAAAAATAGTGCTGGAAACACATAAAATATTAGTACTTGTCATTTTTAAAAATTCTCAGTGTTAGGTCCATTCTTTGATCATAGTTTTTTGAGTGGGTTCACAGGGCTAAAGTAATTTACTCTGGTAGTTTTAAGCAGACCATCCTTAAAATCACAACGTTAGAAAAAAAGGAATTTAGAAAATGTAGAGAAAGTATCCTAAATGGTTAGTACTTGTTCTATGAAATACAGGCACAGCAAAAGATAGTTCATTAAGCAAAGGAAAGTAGAAGTTGAGGTTTCCTTGGCTATTCCTGTTCCTGCCTGGCATTGTTTCTCAGGAGCATGTACATACATGAAAGAGTGATCAAGAATGAATAACCTTTCTAAATTTCCTTTGTCTTACCTTCTCTTCTTTTCATAGTCCCAAAAGGGACTAGGAGTGATCTGATGTGAACCTTTCAAATAAAAAAACCCCCTAAAAATTAGAAAAAAACCCCAAACTTTTGTGAGTTAAGTTTTGTATTTAAAGTAACTGTGCTGACTAAGACAAGCAATGGTGTGTCGTAGTCTCTCCCTATGGATTTTGTTGTTTCTTTGAGAAATAGTGTGTGGTTTTGTTGTTTGGTTTTGGGGTTGTTTTCCCAGATACTGGTTTTAAACTTGGGAGATTTGATTATATAGAGGCACTGGGGTTTTCTGGTTATCTGTGGGTCTTGCCCTTGCATCCCTTTCATAGCAGGAAGCGAGGATCTTCATTTGGGACCCTTTAATCAAGTGCTACATTCCTCCCTTTTCCAGAAAGAAGCTCTTGTGGAACCCCTGTTCAGCATCTTCACAATTCCCATTTTATCTGGAGCTGGGGGAACCAGTTTGTGAAAACTGTCATTTTTCTCTCAGACATGTTTACATGTTACATGTTTAGAATCATCTGTGTCTTCCTCAATGTTGTTTGTAATGTTTTTTATCTTCAGATAATTTGCATTTAGGTGTAGATTAGTTTGTAGCAATAACTACCTCTGTATTTGCTTTCTGAGGAATTGTTTCTTCCTGAATTGTATAATGTAGACTTGTGCCAAATAAGCCCAGTAGTATTTCAGCTGGGAACAACAGGCTTTACCTCATTACTGTTTCTCACAACATTTGTAATGCTCTTGTGGGCACATGTATAAGAAATGTCAACTGAGTCATTATTGGGGTGGATGTTCTTACAGCAGGTGTTTTAAAGGCAAAATTTCAAGTCTCTGAGCAAAAAGAGACCACATTCCTAGTCAAGAATTTATAATAAGCAAATAGGTGAGCCCTTTGTCTTAGATCTAATACAGTTCTCTTTCTTGACACCCTTCTGTCCTGCTGCAGGTACATGAAGGCAGTTTGGCAGCTGAACTCAGCACCAGGGCCAGGGTTAGTGTGTAGGGACTGCCTTTGAGAAGGAGCCTTTAATGTTGCTTTTGCATAAAAAGGCAGGTAGGTTTGATTTTTAACAATACACCACAGTCATGTTGTTAAATCTGCTACAAAATTCAGACATCTGCCTTTTTGAGCAGCTGTAGCAGAGACATGCAGTGCCTCTTCCAGACTCAAGTTTTATTTTGCCCAAACCTATTTTAGATTTAAACTCCATAGAGGTGCTTTTTGCTTTTGTTTTTTACATGTCTTTGGTATTCATTGATATGAATCACTTGGTGCTGCAGTTGTACATCTCTTGTGTTTGGGAAGTGAGCATCTTTTTAGCATTTTTTTATTTTTAATTTTCTCTTGTATGGACTAGGCAGTAGGAATAATGCCACTGACGTAACAGTAAATTGAAATCCATTATTTGACTGAACAATTAAATGGCTTCTCTGATAAACCTGGATGTTAATGACCATGGAGTGGCACAAAATGAAATGATCAGAACAGGCAGCTTGAGCCCACTCTGTAAACATCTAGGTTGGCTGAAGTGCAGCAGTCTGTGTTTACAGCAGGGCTGGCAGAGGGAGAGGTGTGAGTATTCATCTGCATAAAGGCAAAATCTGAGTTTAAGCTGCTCATACAGAAATTTGAAGCATTCTTTAATTCCCCCGCCCCCCCGCCCCCCCCCCCAGAATCTTATGAGGTGTCTTGGCACTTAAAAGATGGCAGGGTTATACTGGGCTGGAACTGGTGCTAGCAGAGAAAAAACACTTAAGAGGTCTTCAGCACCTCCAGGTTAATCTGGAAAATGCCATCTGACCACAGCTTTGAGAGGTTTTTTAATCCTTCTAGAAAGGTGGTTTGAGTTGGTTTTTATTTTTTTGTTTGGGTTTTGTTTTGTTGTTGGAATTTTTTTAGTCTAGTTTTTATTTTTACCTGGCTGTGAGTTTTTTGCGAGATAGTAAGAACAAGAAGAGGTTGTTCACTTTGGGTAGTCCAGATCACCAGTTGTTTATCACAGCACTTTTAAAGATCTGGCATATTTCATTCCCCTGCTTTTTTCCATTGTGTGTTATTTTTAGAACATGGTAACTTTCAATAACAATTGGTTTACATTCTTTTATTTAACATTGAAGTGGTGCATCTTTTATGTAACAATGATATACCAAGTATGTATGAAACTGTAAGGAACTGTTTAGTAACAGAACACACTGGTTTATTGCCACTGTTTGTGAATGAAGTTCCAGACAAACATTACTTTGGCATATGATAAAGAGGAGACAGAAACATTTCTGTATTTTAGAATGGCCTAACCTGTGTCTGAATTGCAAAATATAGAAGTTTTACAATAGATATTGTTTAGGATTATTTGGAAGCTGAAGTTCATGTTTTCATGAAAGAAGCTTCGCAAGTTATGTTAACATGTTCATTTTAGTGAAATTATTTTAGTTGTTCAAGTCTATATTGTCCAAGTTAGGACAGTAACAGAATGGAAATACGGGAAATACACAAACCTCTGTTGTTAATTAAGAAATTGATAGGGAGTAAATGGTAATTGCTTTGGTGGGAGGAACGTTTGCTAAATTTAGAATTAAGGGACCCAAGGATACTGCCCCAGAGTGTTTGTTTCCCAGAAGAGCTGAAGCCCAGGTGGTTTGTGCTGTACCAACATGTAAAGGATGCACAGGATGTGGAGCAACAGAGTTGGTAGGAGCTGGTGCTGCTCTGCTGGGCACTGCTGTGCCCAGGGTGCAGTGGCAGGGCTGGCACAGTCCCAGTCTTGCCCTGTGTCCCTGTCCAACACCTCCTCATCAAATACACCACAGCTGAGTGGACCAGACTGGCAACTCATGGAAACTGCAAGAGCCTCCCTAGAATCAGTGTGGTTGCTGGGTGATTATGGCATGCAGAGGTAGGCCTGGGAACAGTCTTGACCATTTTTTCAGAAGCGGTGACAATGTCTCATTTCCCAGCCAAGAGCATGAGTCAGGCTGCTCGGCTCAGTTTTCAAGGAAGAGGGCAGCTCCATGGACTGCTTCAAAATGTCTCCTGCTTCAAAAAAAATCAAGCTTTCATGCTGGCTTCTGCAGAGGAATTTTTTGCAGGCTAGTAATCTCAGTTTACTCTGTACTAGGCTGGTGAGGAGCTGGATTTACACATTTCTAGAGAGCAGTGCATTAGAGACGAGTTCTGTATACAAGAAACTGGCCCAGGTTGCCTTCTGTTTTACATTTTTACTTCAGTTTTCTGAGGAGATATTAACAAAACAGTTCACTATATTTAGAATGCTAATGGCAGTCAAGTTACGTCAAAAGAGGGATCTATTATTACATTGACAGAATGTCAGTGGCAGAAATCAGCTGTAACTTGTTCTGCATGTCATTAGCTGGAAAAATCACATGCAGATTTTTAGCATTGATCAAAATTCCGTTTCTCACTGATTTTTTGCTGTGTTAGACATAGGACAGAATAAGAAATTTTTCTTGGGTGTATTTTAGTACACAACAGAAATTGCAGTGCTCGAAGCCCGTTTTTGCCTCATGATAGTTTATACATTCATTCCTCCCTTGGAAATCATGTTTACTTAAGTTAGTGAAAGCTGGGTGAGGTCTTTTTACATTTAAAAGAGGTTTCCCACATACCTCTCTTTGATTGTCATATCCTTCAGTGCGCTTGTCCAAATCCTACCCACATGCCTCTATGCAGATGAGGCACTCCCACATAGGGAATGTTCTGCACAGAAGTCATGGAACGCCTAAGCAGCCTTTTTTTCTTTTTAAGAAGTAGGCTCCTAAAAACTATTCTAAAGACAGCACAATTCTGCCCACCAGCTGAGGATAATGTAGGGGTACCTTTAAAATATATTGTTATATAAGCTGATAGGAAGCAAAAAAAAAAAAAAGCAGCAAAAATGGTGAAGTTTTGCTGCAGCTTTTGAAAGTTGCCAGCTGCCTGACATGGGAGAATAAACTAGTTTAATTCACTTCAGCTGTATTATATTTAAGTCAAAAACCTGACACAGATTTAGCTGGCAAACCTCTACAACCTTGACTGAAGAAAACTGCAATGATAAGACCAGGGTAAGATTCATTTGCTCTTGATACTTTTCCGAAGCATCAGCCGTCATTCCGTTGCTGATGACGATGCTCTTCACAGGAGTAGCAAAGCTGGTGTGTTGATTGTCGTTTGATTTGCAGTTTAATACAGCTTTAGTTTGCTTTGCCAGGTTAGAAAAGGGAGCTCTGCTCTGTTGGCCAGTCCCAGGGATGACCCGTGCAGCTCTTTCACACCTTCACTGCTCCCTGCACCGTGGATTCTTTTGCTGCCTTCTGATAGTCTCTTGTCAATTGTTCCCTTTGCAAATGCTTTTTGTGTCCTGTTTGGGGAGCAGCTTTGGTTCAGAGGAAGCTCCAGGAGCTCCTCTATATCTGCTCACGGTGAGAGAACTGTTTTCAGGGGAATTTATAATCATGGGGGCTTTAAGGTGGTAGATGAATGTAAAAATGTACATGCATCACAGATTGCTATTTTCTACAAAAATTGTGTTGTTTTTTTTTTTTTAAACCCTAAACCAGTGCTCTGAACAGAATCTAACATTGTAGCTCAAACAAATATTTTTAAAACCTTCCTTGTTCTGTTGCAGTTTAAACTAAAGCAGACATTAGAAGCTGCATTCTTTTATGTGTTGTATTTCTCTTATATTTTTTCTTTTTAGTCAGAATTAATAATGATAGAGTTTGCTGTTTGATTCTTCATAGTTCAGTGATTGGTTTCCATATGTTGAAATAAGTAACTATTTAAAGCCATCTGTTTCTCTTGGAAGTAAGAGTATTTTTATTAATGTTCAGCATTTAGCAGATACTTGAAAAATTAAATTCAGGCTAAGTTTAAGTTGATCTTTCTCAACATTATTCAAACAACAATGTATGGTATAGTCAAAAAGCTGTACAGTTTTTTGATTGATAATATTTGAGGCGCTGTTTGCATTTGGCAATCACCTAACTCAGAAATTAAAAATAAGTGTGATACACAAAACTGAACAAGAAAGCCTCCCCCTAATTAGCTGAGTGGGATGTAAGGCATGTATAGGCCTTATTCAGGTCTTTTCCTTAAAGGTAAATTTATCTAATAAGGTGCTGGCCAAAAGCAATTTTCTATTTCCATATTATCGTTGCTAAAAATTAGGAAAACGTTCAGTTTATCACTTAAATCAGAAGTTCTGTCTCCTCCTCGCTTTTGTTCACGATAATACGATTTCTCTGCTAAGTTTTGGATGCTACTGATATTCTCAGCTTGTTCCCGGGAAAAGCCATAAAATCCTGAGTCAGGTCACTTGGCAGTCAAGTGGAAGAGAAAACTGCTTTTCTGCTATATTGTATTGCTTTAAATTGCAAATGTCTTTGTATTTGCTTCAGGTTTTTGTTTCATTTTGTTTTGTTTTTAATCCTGCTGTTGCACTCTCTGTGTTAGAATCTAAGATTTATATTTCTTTGACTGTTTAATGTTTCCTTTCATCGCCTTCATAAATAGTAATGACTAGCTTATGTATATCCAGGGAAGTAAGGCAAAAAGCCCTTGAGTGTGCCAAGTCTGAAAAAATTTAAATTAGTGTATCGAATGTTAGAAGAAGAGGAATTAAGGCTCTTATCAGCTAACCATAAGCCAAGAATCTTTTAAATTCTAACAATGGTCTGGTGGATACAGCTAAATCTGGCTTTACTTAAGAAAGACAATAGCAGCCGTGTGGTTCAAAGTAAAAGATTTCACCTTAATAAAAGCTATTTAATATATCATTCTAAATCCACAGAAAGGCAAGTTTTTATTCCAAGGTGTAGATCATTTCTGGTAGGGGAATCCCACAATTTTTAGTGAACATGTTTCTCTTTCTCATTTCTAATTAGCTCCAGCACTTAGATTGCAGGATGCCAGCCTTCAACGCTGAGATTTCTGATGGTAATAAAGCACTCGAGGTGGTATTTAATTAAAGTAGAGTAGTGCTAGGTAAGACCTGAGCAGGGCTGAGACACTAATCCTTTTGCATTGCCCATTGTCCCCTTGTGGTTGTGATTGATGAGCTGATTTCTCTTTACAACTTCATTTGCATCATGTGGCAATCCCTGCAGGCAGAGGTGCTGTGCGTTTCTGGATCAGAGCTCCCCATTAGGACAAGCTAATGTGCTAAATGGGGTAGGGGTAAGGTGAAGAGCTCTCCTAGCTCTTAAGCAACCTATTAAATAACAGGTTTATGGTGGGTGATGTGACTCCCCATGTAAATGCTGGTGTTTGTAATATCTTTATCTCTTTGTACCTTGAAAATATATATTCTACCACCCACTATCTGTCCTACCCTTTTCCTCTTCTATTTCTCTCAGCTGTTGTGTTAAAATGATCATGTCAAGTAGTGGCTGCTATGAGGAATAGCTGTAGAGTTGTTTTTTTTTTTGATTCATAGAGGTAAGATATATTGGTCAGGATTTTCTTTAAAAAATAGACCTATTTTCATCCTTATTACTAGAACTCTTAGTTACTGAAATTCTAAGTCCAGTTTGAAACTTCTGTAATGCAGAGCTGTTTCTTGTTTGCAACCAAAATACTGTAGCAGGACTGTCCAATCTCCTTATGCTGTCAGTCTGCTTGGCTACAAAGACAGAGCCATCAGCACCCTGCCCCTCAGACCTGCTGTTCCTGGGAGCAGCTGGGACGTGCTCACATCACGTGAGATCTCCGTGTCATGCACCTATGAGCATTTCCAACAGTGAATTTCTACTGGATGAGTATATTTGCTCTGGAGCAGAGGAAGCCGACAGTATCCTGGCCTAGGTAAGCAGGAGAGTAACCAGGAAATGCACAGAGGTGATTTTCTCCCTTTACCTGGTACTTGTTAAATTGCATCCAAGGTATTTGGCCCAGTTTGTGGCTCTCCAAACCAGAAAGAAGGTTCAGCCCTGGCCTCCTGAGATGTGCTGAAGCATATGGTGAGAGGCTAAGGGACCTCTACTTGTTGAGCCTGGAGAAGGGAAGGCTCCAGTAGGACCTCATAGCTGCTCAAAGAGGGTGTCAAGAAGGAACAAGTCTCTTCCCAGAGGTGCATGGTGGGAGGATAAGAGATGACACATACAGGAAACTGGAATAAGTGGCTATGAAGAAAAACTTTCCCCATGAGAACAGTTTTGCACTGGAGCAGGTCTGGAGAGTTTGCACAGCTTTTGTCTTTAGTGCTTTGATAAAAATGGATGTAGCACAGACATTCAAATCTTTAAAATGCTGTCTGTACCTCCAGGCTCTCCTGCCATTGCCTTGCTGCCACTTCAGGGATGGGGTTGGTCCACCTGCCACTTCCTCTCCTGTCACTTTAGTGAATGGAATCCTCTCTCAGCCTTTTGTTTTTAGACCGAAGTATTATTGAACCCAAACAGAAGGGAAGAAATATTTAAATCTATGAAAAATAACAGCCTTATGTGTGCACTTGGATAACCTAAAGGTTGTATGTCACTTCTGTTGAGACTTTAGGCAGATTTTTATTTTCCAGTCACCACTAATTTTTCAGGCCAAGTATTTATTCCATTTGCAGTCTTTCTTCTCATGTGAGTGAATGGGTGTTTTTAAGCTAGCATTTTTCTGAGTTCACAAGTGCAGACTTTTTTCAAATCTAGGTGTCTCCGTGCACATTTGAAAATAAATTGTTAAAATGAATAGTTCTTGCAAATAGAGTAGTCACTGCATATTTTCTTTATTACTGGTCAAGGGATATTTCTGCAGATTGTCCTTACCTTGCTTGTTTTCCATAAATCTGCTGTTAAGTGGAGGGAGTACCCGCACAGATCATTGCAGGAATGACTGTGGAACTTCAGGAAGCTCCAGCTGGATGCTCACAGTCTCCTGCTTGAGACAGAATAAATATACTATATGCTCAGAATTTGTCTGATTCAGTGGAGAACTGGGTTTCATACACTGAACTGTTTTTAGGGTCCAAAAAACCAAACCAGCTGATTGTACAGATGCATGTAAGGAGCTTCCTAATTTCCTCTGAGCTTGCAGAAGGTGACATGTTGGGCATTGTTGTTTCCTTGATGACCATCTGACTGCAAAGTGCAGCATATTCATAAAAACTGTACACATCCCAAAATCTGATCTAACATAGTGTCTCAGGAAATAGATTAATCTTGCTGCATCATAACTATGCTCCTACTGCACTGTTCTTGCTCAGTTCTGGGCCTTGGAGTTAAAAGATGGAACAATTTCTGCAAAGCAGGACCACTGATACGTGAAATAAAAAAATACATTCAGCAGCGTGCCTTCATGGGACATATTTGTCTCTTAGAAGTGAAATGCACCTTGTGCAGAGTCTGTGCAAATTGCCCTATTGCCGCCAAAGAGGTTCCGTGCTTTGCCATTTACAGCAACGTGCAAAAATTTGGGGGTTTATTTGAATGGAAAAGTTGGGATTCTACTGAATTTCTAATCCTGGTGAACTTGTTCAAGGGAAGGGACTTCCTTGTTTGAAACTGAGCTCTCTGTGTCTGCTCGATCTGGTTACTTTCTTGAAAATATCTAAAGTTCCTCTTTTCTTCCATGGTCACTGAGAAAATTGTACTTTCTGTAGAGAGGCAGTTTGGTTGTCAGAGGCAATCCTGCACAACAAAGCTTTCTGGGAAGTAGAAGTTTCATACATGAGCAAAGAGATTAGTTCCAGAGAATTATATATGAATATTGGTATCTCTTCTGCTACTGATTTTCAGAGACCTGTTTTGAATCTAGCTGGATTGAGTAGACTGGAAATGCAAAATGGTAATACACATACTTCTGAGTACTGTCACCCACTTCTGATTATTTTTATATTTATGGCAGATATTTTTTTCTTTTTCCTCCTGAAAGCATATATAAAAGCTAGTTTTCATCTGAATTCCATGGGGGTTTTCTTCTAGGTTGCAGTTAACATACAGCTGACTAATGGTACATACCTGGCAAATACAGTTGTAGGGGGTTTTGTTAGGGCAGATTAATTATTCCTGTCTAATACCTAAGTAATTTGTATTTCAAAACCCAGTGCTATTTGCGGATGAACCGCAGGTTATTTTTAAATAAAATTTGCCTGAAACTATTATTAAAAAAAAAACAAAACAACAAAATACACAAAAAGCCAAACTAGAAAAAAACCCAACAACCAGAGATTATTTTAAGCACTTGCAGATGAGTAAGAGAATTTGAGGATGTGCAAGTTACAGTGTTGTTGTAGAGTTTGTTTGGATCAGAAATTTATATTGCTGAAGGGAAAGCTTACTTCATCTGAGCTCCTGCACAGACTGTTGCTCTGCTTTTAGTTTTAAACCATTTATCTTTTTGTTTTGTGTAATTCTATTAAAACTCTTTTCACCTAAGACAATGGGAACCCCCATTTAGCTGGGCTCTGTGGCTCAGGGTGTGTAGTAGCTTGCTAATTTGTTTATTTGTTTCTAACTGTTATTTTAACTGCAAAGGTGCAATGATGTGGCTCTTTGAGATTCATGGGATGTAAGATGTTAGCAAGGAAATTTTAGCAGCAAACTATGCTCTTAAATGTCTGGTTTATGTTTGTAAGAAATGGAAACAAAATATAAATAGTTTAAATTGTCAAAGAAAGAAAGTGGGATTAAGTTCAGGGTAGATTCACCCTTGCTCTCACTTTTCTGCGTAGAGCAATAGAGGCTTTTGCAATGTGCACTGCTTGAATTGTTTGAATTCATGTCATATTCTCTGTTTAATTGGAAATATTTTATATCATAATTTGTTTGCTTCTGAAGCGCATGAGGGGCCTTGAGTTCAGATTGTTTAACCGGTGTTCAATCTGTGTTACTAAAATGAAGTTAAAATAATAATTTGAAAATTTTATTTCATAATCCTTATTAGCAAGCAACATATTCAGATCAATTTACTATGCTTCGTAACTCTCCGTTGAATGTGGTTCTTAGTTTGATACCATGAACAGATGCACATGTGTGTATGACACTAAAATTGAATTTATTGTGCAGTGCTTTTCTTAATTGATGCTGTTAGTCACCGCAGACCTCTTTACTGGAAGATTTAAATTTACATTTTGAACTTTTATTAACTGAAATTAGCTGATTTGATTTTTTTTTTCTTTTTTTCCTCCTACTATTCTTTAGAACTGTTGGCAGGGGAACTATTAAATAGCTGTAGAATTTAGGAATTTGTTTTAAACACAGAACATTTTTAATACACGAAGTCAACCGAGGCTCAGTGAACCCTTTGTGGTTGTTTACACTATATATAGATATACTATGTAAGTATAAGCTAATATACTTACCTTTTCATCAAGACCAACAATTGGGTATTTCCATAGTTGTGTCAGGTTCCAAAATATGTTTTCATCCTCCAAATCCTGGATCGATTGGCTTCAATGGTATCTGGAATAAGTGAGAGCAGATGAAAAAGTTCTCTAAATTGTACCAGTCCTGTAGCCTGATTCTGTTCAGACTAGTTCGCAATTACATGAGAGATTTTGCATCAAGGTTAAGATACATGTGGAGGTCATCCCTTGCTTTTCATTCCGTAACTTAGGCAGAATTAATGCATTACCATGTCAGTCAGATAACATTTTATATCTGTTGTACCCCCAACTGCTGCAGTAAATACTGAAGGGGAGAATTAGATTATTGTGGATGGGTGTAGAAGGAGGAAGTAGTAAATAAGGACAATATGAAGAAGAGGGAGGGGGGCAAAGGGAGGCTTAAAATATTGGAAAAAGTGAATCAGGGTCTGAATGAGAGGAGAATTCACTAAAAGGCTTGGCAAAATAGCCCCGACTCTGTGGAAGTTGGATTGTGCCTTTTAGGTCCCTGTTTTGGATCCTGAATTCTGTCCATCCAATCTTCATCTCTTCTGAGGTGGACTGAGTCTGCCTAAGTGCATGCCTGACATATGTGTCGCTTAAGAGTTTTGATTGCTTTCCCAGAACTAAATTAATGTTTCAAAGTTTTTGTTGTATTTAGTCTCTGGCAGCTGAAAACTGGTTTATTTCTGATGGATTATATAGCAATCATTTTTCATTGTTGTTCAGGTAAGCCCTTAAACATATGTAGAAAAAGTGCATTTCAGTAAAACCCCATCCAGTTTGTGTATTGCCTTGCTCAGACACCTTTTCCAGAGCAAAGTCCTTCACATCCCTGATTCTAAGTCTGACAAAAATCAGCAAGCATTAGTGAGCACATAAGTTATTGTTCCTTTTTAAATGTGTTCTTAATACATTTAAAAGCAGATGATGATATTGCTTTACTCTCAGGAAAATTAGCAATACTGCTTATGCCTTTTGCTGATCCAGGGAAAATGCCTTTGCTGTTAAATGGGAGAAGAACACCAGTAGCTGACAGGACACACGATGCTGTCACCATGAGTTCTGGCATATTTGCTGTGCATTAAAATGACAATGGAATAGATTAGTTTGAGGGTATAATATCTACCAAAATTGTTCTATACAGATATCAGAATGTTAAATAAAAGGAAAAGGCTTCATAAGTCTCATATAATGGTATGGGTATATGAGCAGATATTCAAGTTTTTTTCCTTTAAGTACACTGATATGATTAAATTTAACTTGACACAAGTGATGTACTATACCATGTGATTGTAATATTTAAAAGAAAACCACTTTTCTGATTGAATACCTACTCGCTATCAATTCCTGTGTAGCAGCATCTAATCTGAATGTCTTCTGCAGCTAAAATGCAAATGCACTTGCTGTATTCTCCATCTCACTGGGTGCGTACTCAGCAAATGCAGAACTGCTTCAATATTTCTGATATCTTATTTAATCTAATGTTCTACTATAACAGCCAGCCAGTTCACATTGATTAGAAACAGTTTCCAGGCTATAACTTTTCTCTCCCAAAAGTGGTGTGTGTATTTTGACTGATTCTAGAATGTGGATGCTGTGGCTGCTGTCCAGGCCCCGGCACTGTGCACACACAAACGCTGTTGGATGTGGTTGCTGTAGATTAGCCATATGCTTCTGCTTGACATGCCAGAGCTTTTCTCAGTGCTATTTCAGTTTTGGAAATACCTTTCCTTCCTCCACCCTTTTCTCACATACAGAGGCACAAAATAAAACTGTAAACCTGGAAAGGTAATTTTCATCCAGTCCCACAATATATACTACTTGAAAATACTGTCTTGTTCAAAGCAATGGTATTTAAGCCCACCAGGGTTAAGCACCTGTAGCATAGGCAGAGAGCAGCTTTGCAGAAAGATTTATTATCATATGAATGTGTCTTGTGAAGAAGGTCCAGTAGGGAAATAAATCTCCAAAGATGATGTGCAGGGAGAGGCCATATAGATTTGCAGATTTGACACTGGTTTTAGTCCATATTCTGGGGGACTGTGGAAATGAAAATGTGGGAACAAATTGGCTATTCCTTTCATAGTAACAGAAGCTTTTTAGAGATTTAACAACATAGAACTTACCAGTCAGAATAGTCAGTGAAAGTCTTTCCTTTGCTGTAGGAACCATTAAAGGATTCTGTCATCTTCTCCAAAACTGGAAATTCCTGTAACACACTATTTATAGATTTCAGTTTGTTTTAGGCAGTTGTGACATTCAGCACTGTTTAGAAATATATTTTGCTTTGCATAAACACATCTTGGTGCTTTTTTTGTCTCCTCGTTGAGAAGGTCTTTACCTTCCTTCAGTACTGTGGCTTAGGTTGCTGATGACAAACATTGTTGGATAAACAGTTCCTTGGTAATGCTACAACAGCATCTTAACATAAACATCCACTGAAGTATGCAAATGATCTCGGTGATAAACAAGCATAGCAAAGTGTGGCTGAGGCAGGAAGCCAATCTGTCTGTTTCTTGTGCCCAATGATATTTTGATTGTCATTTTAATCTTAGGAGTAAATAACATCAGCGATCATGTTCCGTCATTTAATTTCAGTGCCAAAAAAATGAGCGCTGCTTTAACTGGCATCAAACAAGATGGCATTGCTGTGGTAGTCGGTCATTGCAGCTCAGGTCATCTGTGTTCCATTGTAAATAACAAAATGGTGGAAATCTTAAACAGAGACTGGAAACAGGCATTTTCTGAAAGCAATATTGAATGGTTAATGTCTAGATTTATTTTTTTCTGGAAAAAAACCCTTCTTGTCACCCTTAATGTCTTTGAATTAAGGGTGTCTTAGTTCTAGCTAGGATGGACAAAAAAACCTTCCCATTTTTGATCTCAAGTACCTGAGCAATACTTCTGTGCTTCTCTTTTGTTGACAAGCTTTGACTCCACCACTTGTAAGCTCACAATTTGTGTGTGTCTTTGTTAAGAAACTTTCTTCATAGCCACGTAGGCCTGCTAAGTATCTTCTTTCCTAATGAATGATTTGTTCCTGCATGCTGAAGTTCTCTTTAATCAACGTCTCAATCAGGCAGCTACCTTGGACCATTTCCTCTCCTGGGCAAACCTTAGGGATTCATAACATTTCCCTGGATATACTGAAACCTCTTTTTCTGAAGCCCAGTTTTATAACTCTGTGGCTGATTCTCCTGGTCTTCCTCCACAATCCCAAAGTCAGTCATGTCATTGTCTTTATGGAGCTTACTACATAAATCAAACTCTTAAATTTACCTGTTTTAAGCAAAGTAAAACAAAACAAACCAGCTTGTATTTGATCATTTGGCAGTTTTGCAGGAATTGTCATTTAATCCAGCTCATTCTGGCTTTCAAAGCAGCCCTGTATCCAAATAGCTGAGCAGGGATGATCTGTCAGCTTTGCCACTTAAGGCAGCTCATGGCATTGCATTTTCATTTCCCTCACTAGCTGACTGTGTTCCTTGTTTTATTTCAGGTGTGTCAAGTAATGATCTCCATTTGTGATACTGGGGCTTGGACCTGTATCACACATGATGGATGAACTGTGGTTATTGTGGTGCTGCCCTAGAAAATGATTCACTGTGAGGGATTATGAAGAGAAATGTCCCCTTTCTTTTCTGAGGCTCCATCAGAGCCCAGCAGTGAAAGATTGTGCCCCTGGTTAAAAGAGGTCACTTAAAGTGTCCAGTTTAAAGAGGTGACATGGGCAGTTCAAACTCTGCTGGGTGCTGCTGCCCTTAGGCTTGGGAGGTGGGTTTGCTCATTCTGGTGCAGCCACTCCAGTGGTGCTTTTGTGAAGCATGAAAAGGTCTACAAAGGTCTCCAGTTCTGTCTTCTTGGTTCTCTGTGTGGAATCCTTGTGTCACTCTTCACTCATCCTGCCTGGTATTTGGTTTATCTATCACCATCTAATCAGTAATTAAGTAGCCATGAAACTCTGATCCCGTTTCTCTCTGGCACAAATGGCTTTCAAGAACGATTTGTCAGCACAGGGCTGTAGGTTCACCACTTTATATGGCTGACAGATCTGGTAAACCCTTGGCTCTGTTCTATGGTGCGTCCATTGCAAAGCCAACTGAAACTCTGGAGGAGGCGGCATCTCTAAATTGGGAATAACTTGGTGACAACTATTAATATCAACGGGATTAAATTGCTCCATTTAGACGCTTCTAGGAACCAGCTGTATCCAGTCCCAAGCTCCTGAAAAATTCAGTCAGGTTCAGTCAGGTTTTTTTAGAGTAGGCTGGAATTGGGGTGTCGAATTCTACTTACAACAAATCTTCAATGAATTATTTTAGCTATGTTATAAAAACTTACTGAAGTTCTAGAAACGATCTGTTGAAACCATATACCTGCAACTGGGTTTGAATGCTGTTCAGTTTTCTCCGCAGATTCCAAACCTTTGTAGAGTTCAATCCTTTACCAGTAAGGTGTCATTTAGGGAAGTTTTTTGGCTCAAATTCTGGAAATATTTATGCTCGTGCATGGGTTACAAGGCAGGAACTCTCTCAGTGGAATCCAGAAGAAAGGGTTACAAAGGACAGTGCAGGGTTTTGTCTGGACCAGACATAGTCTGGCAACATAAGCATGGTTTGTCACCTGGGTTGCTATGCCCCATATCATCAATAAGTGTTGTAGTAAAAAAAAACAACACAAAATAATTTTAAAAAATTGGGTATTTCAACCACACTATTAGAAAAAGAAGAAAATGGACATACTAGCTTTAAAAGGTGGCAGTGGTTTTTGATAAATTAATCTTTGAAATAAATTTTATTTCAGAAGAGAAAATGCAGATAAAATTAGAAGACTTATAAGGCTGTAGTTACTGTTATAGAGGTCATGCAGAAGGTAGAGAAAATGACTCCTTTCTATAGAGATGTAAGGCAGTGCTCCTCTGCATATGCTGAGAATGGTAACGTCTGGCAGAAAATGAAAATGTGTCATAGTTCACAGCATTAAATGAAATCATTTGTGAAACTTGTCTTGCCTGCACTATAAGAATTGCCACTTCCATACTGCTCTGGCTGTGGATTAAACAAATGAAAGCATATTTTTCTAAGGAAACATTGCAAATACATCTCAAAGAACTGAGACATTGTTTCTTGAGGACAGAAAGCAGGCTAGAAGATGTAACTAGTCTCTTCCTTTTCAGTACATCCTTTATGAAGAAAGTCATCAAATAGGATAAAAGTATAAAATCCATTTTGAAGCTATTCTGCACCTGTTGAAACCACTTGGAATCACAGAATGATTCAGATTGAAAGGGAACTTCCAAAGCCATCTAATCCCAGCATCCCTTTTAAAACTGGGGTAACTACACAGATTATGTTGCTCAGGGGCTTTTAGAGTTCAGGCTGAAAGTCTCCAGGATGCCATAACCCATCTGAGCGGCATTCTTCTGTGCTTAACTTCCCTCACATTCATTATCTTACTCTTTAGAGCTAACCAGAATTTACCTTTCGGCAACTTTTAGCTGTTGCTCTTTGTTCTGTCACTCTGTAGCTTCGGGTTCTGTCTCTGTAACCTTTGGTTAAGTGGGAGAAGATGCAATTAAGTTGTCTGAGCCCTCCCTTCTGCAGGCGATGCTGAGCCATCTCCCTCAGCCTCTGTCATGTGCTCCAGCCCTGCAGCTGCCCTGGCAACCCACCACTGAACTCTCAAGCACATCTCCTGTCCTGGGGCACTCCAGACTGGTGTTCCAGATGCTCTCCCCAGTGCTGTGCAGGGAAGAATGATCCCTTTCCTCACCTCACAGACCACCCTTTGCTAATGCAGCCTGCAGAGCAGTTTGCTGCCTTGAAGGCAGAGCATTGCTTTGTACCCAGCTCTGCCCACCAGGACTCACAGATCCTTTTCTGCAAAGCTCCTCTCTGGCAAGGCAGTCAGAGCCTAGGCCAGTGCGAGGGATTGTCCAGTCCCAAGGGCAGGACTTTGGCCAGGTTCTTGTCAGCCCACTCCTGTAGCTTCTGCAGAGCCCTATAACTGCTCCCTGTTTGCTGTCACGTGTGAGTTTGCATTCTGACACTTCATATATGGTCTTTTATGAAGATATTCAACAGTTTTGGACCTGGTCTTGATGCCAAAGGGCTGGAACTTCTAGCTGATGAGTTAAACTTCTAAAGATTGACCACCACCCCCTTTAAAAGCCACTACTCCAGATGGCTTTTCATGAACCTTTTATGTCAACAATCCAATCCTTTATTTTTGCCCTCCCTCCCCACTATTTAGGTACATGGCTGCATCATCCTCAGTATGCTCTCGTAAAGGTGTGAAACAAATGAGGTGTAGTTTCCTATACTGACTTGTGGATGATGACAAGCTCCTTTTATGCTTTTTTAAAAAAAAATATATCTTAAGGATCAATTCTCATTGTAGATATACCTGAGTTCTTCCGAGTGGCTGGCTGTATGGCTCTTAAGGCTGTTTTGGAGAGCTGTGTTTTTCAAATGTGATGAAAAAAATTTTCCAAGGGAAATATTGGTTGATGGCATACATGGTTGAGCTGCTCTTGAAAAGCCCTTAAGAGTCGGAGTTGGAGAAAGCGAGGGAGAGGCAGAAAGCTTAAAAAGAAAGATTTAGGTGTTAATGTGGAAGCAAAACAAGTCAGTGTGGTAGAATCATGTCCACTTGGGCCATTGGAAATAGGAGGAGAAAGAATTGCCATGTGGGATAAGGAAAGCTCTGGTAATAAATTACAGCATCATAAAGGCAGTCAAAAGTTTCAGCAGTTGGAAAGAGTGAAGGTGTTGGAGGGAAGGTTTCCTCTGTGAGTGTTGGCGTGTCCATAGTATTATGTGCTCTTGAATTCAGGCAGGAATTCACACTAAGTTTTGGCAAGTTGTTTGCTGCTTTCAGTTAAATATAAGTAAATGTCCTTTACAGGCTGCTGGGATGTTTCAGTTGCTGGTTTGTTCCACACCTCAGGAACATGTCATTATCAAACACATATGCAGCAATAGCAAGAGCACAGGCTTTTATTGGAATACACTATGTTATATGTAAAAAAGACCAAAAGTAAATGTTACTCTGCAATGGGAGAAAAGAAATGGTACTTTCCTGCTAAGGTAGTAAAGAAATTCTCTTTTGCTTACTTATTGTTATCTTTTCCCCCTATGCTCTCTGAAAAAAGTTATTCTGCATTATCTTTCTTACTTTTGAAAGCTGAATTTGGCTTTGTCCTGAACCTTCCAAAAAAGAGAGGTGGCTGGAGAATTCATTTTGTGTGACTGCAGAAGCAAATGATACGAGTCAAGTGGCCTGGTCAGATAATTAAGCTACAACAGAGAAAGCTTGCAGAGTTAGTCAGTTGTGATTATCAGTCCAGCATGGTTGGATGTCTGATTCCTTCTGAAAAATCTGAAGTGGCTGCTTTTATTATCATTAATTGGGGAGTGCCAGTAGCAAATCTGGAAGAATTACACTGCCACTTTAAAGAATTCCAATAGATTTCAGTTGGAATATAAGTTTAATGATGAATTGATGACTGCTTGTTGCTCTGCCCGCCCCTTAGAATTGGAAGGTTTGTTAGAATAATTCCAGTGTTATGTGTCTGCCCTGCTTCTGAACCCTGATGTCTGTAGGCAGTCTGCAACAGAGTGGCAATAAATGTGTATTCTTTGGGGCTGTCTGAATCTTTTTAGGTTTTTTTTTTAAATTCTTTTCTTTATTTCTTTAGATAGCAGTTCAATCATTTTGAAGCTATCTCTAGAGCATCTAGGAAAGTCCCTTTAACAGTGAAGCATTAGGTTGCTTCAAGTGCCTCACAGAACTAAACCTTGGAAGCATTTCTGAAATATTTCCCCTGGTAAGCAAGAGGGATGTCATGCAATGAAACAAAAAAGGAAACAATATTTCATTTGAATGGAAGGATAAAGTACATTTAATCTAAGCTAGGCTAGTTCAATATCAACTGTTTGCTTGTGGCATTCAGCAATTTTAAAATAGGAACCTTATTGGTATTACCTCTGCCACATGGAGGAGGAATTAATCCCATGGAAATGCACATGTTTAGCTGGACAGCGTAGCTATCACAAAGCCAGAGCCCTGGAAGTTTAGGGTGTTTTGGAACTTTGAATACAGCCGTGTTGATTTTAAAACAAAAACCTTCAGCTTCCGGCAACTTCCATAGTAGCATTTCCAATGTTTTTTAAACAGCTATTAATGTAGTCAAGCTGTGTTTTTTCTCCTTCTCTGTGCAATCATCTGCTCAGTGGTGCACTCCATAAGCAGTAGCAGGAGCCAGAGGAGTGGCCTGCTGTGATTGATGGGGCGAGGCCCGGCACGCTGAAGGAGCCCCATCTGGATCAGGTTTTGGGAGCAGTCAGATGTTGAGAGGGAGGTCAGCGAGCCCTGCATCGGCTCCCCTCCCTGAGCACCCCGATCACCCACACCCCTGCACACCCTGCAGCGCTCACACGCCCTCAGCCAGCACTGATGCTCGCTTTGGGCAGATGCTGCATGGCCTGGGACCAGAGCAGCTGCTAAGTTTATGGAGAATAAAGGCAGCACCATGGTACAGCAGGTATTTGCACTTTTATTTTCACTTGAAACTCTTGATTTTAGTCAGGGCAGGGCAGTTCTTATAACCAGCTGCATCACTGCATGCAAGACTTCTAACCCATGTTTTGTTGCTTAAGTCTGAAGGAGGGCAAGCTACGGGGGATCATGTGCTTGATAAATGTAACTGAGCCCTCTCAGAACCAGCAGGTTTGCAGAGAAATGTTGCATTTTTCTTCTTTGTTTCCGTGCCCTAAGGATACGATGCAGTTTGGCTCATTTAACTACAGTACAGGAGGCTTTCTCTAAATGTGAAATATCTTTTGCCAAAGAAACAAAATGCACCAAACGGAAAATAGAGCAAAACAAACAATAAACTGTGAGTTAGACTTCAAAATGCAGGCAAGCAGAAAGGTTTTCATTGAATACATTTTTATGCTGCAAATGTGTTTTTTAAAAAAAGGAACACTGCATAAGTAATGATTTCTGTATCTCTCCTTTGTGTACAAACAAAACAAGCTTGCTTTATTATGTTTTGACACTTTTTATACATTTCTTAATTATGAAATCCTTTCAGAGCAGGAGATGCTGAAAAGGCATCTGAGACAGTAGGAGCAGTTTAAATTCTAAGCTTTTCTTCAAATGGAGTAATATGGATGAAATAGGAGAGCCTTCACTTACCTACATCGTCGGAATCTTTTTTTTTGGTTCTTTAGAGTTAAACATTTAACCAGAAAGCAATAACTTTGATTTTATATACTGCCACGTAAAGCATATTTTTCAGTTGAAATGTGGTTTTCATTAAGACTCAGGCCAGAACATTTAGCAGAGCCTGACTGTCTGCCATCCTTTGTTCTCCTTGCTGTTGCCAACAACCACTTTTTTTAAAAAACCATGCATAAAGTGAGCATTAAGGGGTCATTTAATCTTAAAGATACTTGGAACTGAGTCTGAAGGGACAACTTCTGTTCAGCTTCTCCTGCCTAGGTGGTATTAAGCTATGCCTGTGTACTGTCATACACAGCTTTGAAATTACTCTAATACCTGAGTTCATAGGCTAATTTAGGATCAATATTTCCTGTTGCTTTTAGGGCCATTTCATATTTTCAGCTTAATGCATAAGAACTTATTATTTCTTCTGTTCATTTTGGTTCACTGTATTTTAAAGAGCACACTAGAGGAACGTTTGAGGTGATTCTATTTAAAGAATTTTTGGTTCTTTAAAATCTATTCAAGTGTATCTGACTGTTGTGTAGTCTGGGGTCCCCATCAACCACGCGTATATACAAATGTGTGATAGCTGGCACTTCATTGTTCTTGATATAAATTAGTATTTTGAACAATAAGCTCTGGCTATTATTAGCCAAGTAAATAGTACAGAACTTGTTTACACACACATGCTTTTATATCACGTTGTAATACTGTGTCTGTTGAATTAATTATGAATAATAAATTCACACCAATTTTAAAGGTTAGGAAAAGCTTCAGCCATCACTTATTTTAAGGGATGAACATCTCAGATTTATTGTCACTATGATTTTAAACTTAGGGCCTGCAGTCCATGTGCAAGTTTAATTTCTTTACTGTCCCCTGTCTTCCAACAATTTAATAAACCTGCAGAGCCTGCACTGATAATCTTGCGTGTCAGTTTTCTGCTCTAAGCATACTGGGGTTGGTTTCTTTAATGGCAAGGCTGTAAATCTCTGAATATGTACAAGTTAGTAAAAAAAACCACAAATCCCTGACCCTTTGTTGTTTACTTATTAATGAGGTCTCAGTTATAAATAAGTTAGCCAGACCTCAGCTGAACAAGTCTAATGAAAGGGGTAGAAGAGTCTCAATGTTGGGGAGGTTCTGAAATTGCCTGTGCAATTTGCCATTTTGTGATAAATTGAAAAAGTTTGGAGTTGCTGGTAAAAATAATAGAAAAGTTCAACCCTCTTAATTAAATATGAGCTGTAATTAGCACTAGGTGTGGATGCTTTGAATATTAATTAGGGTCCTCATGGAACTGCTGTCAAAGTTAATGAGAAACAGTGGGGTTCTCAGCAACATCTGTTTTAGGACTGGAGGTGGTACAGAACCCTTTAGATCAAATGCACCTGGACATTAGCCCTTGGTCCCTCTGTTGCCACTGCTGTTCTCTTTTAACAGCTGCTGGCTCCAGTGCCATGTTTAGCATCTGACAGGAAGGAATAGCTTAAGGACCAGCACTAACCAGCTCCTGTGTTTCAAAACCAGCGCAGTGAAAATGCTTATAGAGGCAGAATCTGGATTTGCTTTTGTTCGTTCTTACTCCTTGCTCAAGTCCCTCCTGAAACAGCTGATTAAAAAATTTAAGGTCAGCTGCCTCCCACACAAGTTTTAAAAATACTTCTTTAACATTTAATGAATGTCTCTGGTATAATCCATTCATTCCTGGGTTTTTCCTTCATCTGGATTTTATTTTTATTTTTTAGTAGTGAAAATTTTAGGTAAAAGAAATAAGAAAGGAACTTGACCGTTTTAGTATTAGAGGGTTAAAGTATACATTTACAAGAGTTTTTAACCTCCACAGAAATTTATCACAGCCAGTTTCAGTGCAGCATTAACCTTACAATGACTGCAGATATGCAAACAAATCTTTGTGACTTAACCCTGTGAAGTCAGTAAATGACACTGCTTTACATGATAAAGATGGTTGAATGAAGCAATGGAAACTTGCTCAAGGCCATGCACTAAACCAGCAGCAAAGATGGGATTAAAATTAGGGTTTGATTGCTGATATAAAGTTCTAATTTTTTAGGACACACTGAGTGCCTTTTACAAAGAAAAACTTTTACTTCAATTTTCTCTTTTAAGCCAGTCAAGTACCAAGACTTACTCCTGTGTGAATTCTTAAAAGCTCTTGAGTTTAGGACTAGTTCAGGTCAGAGAAATGATGTCTGAAATAGTTGAAATTGGCTGGAAATGCCCTTAAGTACAAAGTGCAGAAGAATGTCTTTTATTCATACAGCCTATTTTAAAATTAGGAAATCGTGGGCTGATGAGTACAAATAAAATCCCTGCAATAGTCTTGGGCAGGTACTTGCACATGCTTTGGTGGGAGAATGGTGGAGTAGTTCAAAAGATAATTAAATTTTAACTCAAATGTGCATTTTTACATTGCTTGCTATTTGAAGGGATAATTTCATCTTGTAAATTAGTTTATGTGAGGTTGGGGTAGTCCCTGCACTAATGGCCTCTAATGCTGTGTCAGGCAAAATCACATTTTGGACATTTTTTATATAGGTTCAGAAAGATTGTAGTGTACATTTCCTCCTCTAGAATTATTGCTTTTTGGTGTGGGCGAAACATTTAATCAGAAGTTTTCTAATTGATAAATTAGCAGCCTCGGCTCTTCTTTATTATGCCAAATGGAAATATACGTCTCTCTATAACAGCATAAGGATAATGTTTTTAATGCTGTAGGCTAATTGTGATATGGAGATGAAATGCTGTTGTCTTCAAATGTAAAACCTTTAAAGTTGTTAAATCTATTTCTCTTGACATAGAATTTTTCTTTTATGTTATTTAAAGTTTTGAACTGATGCATTTTTAGATTCAAATATTTAATATTTTGACTGGATCTCATTATTATTTTGCATTTGTGGCATGCAATTGCTCAATGCAGAATACCTCAAAGTATTCTGGGTGTCTCAGGGCATTATTTCGTATCAGTACTTTTAGTGTTTGTTAACAGTATGCACCCAAATCCTGTCCTGTGTGTAGGTTGCATATATTGTGTTGTGCAAATGGTAGGTCAGAGTGATCACAGACTGGAGGCTGAGCTTACCAGAGCTCTGTGCTGGTAGTTGTGCTCAGGAGCCTTTGGAATAAACTAGCTTTGTCCCTCTTCCTTGTCTGAGTTGAGGCATCATTAGCTCAGGCAGATTTCACTGACCTTTCCCGCTTAAAGAATAGTCTACAATTATCCCACGAGAAGCAGATTTGTTTGTCTAATTACAATAATATTAAATAGGGTTAGCAAAATGCATTTAATACAGATAAGAAATGTTCTCCTCAAGAAGCAACCACTGTGCCCTTTTCAGGCCAGGATGCTCTCATCACTCTCTGCGTTACGGGTGCAGGACCTTCGCTTATTTTATCTCACGCCACGTTTCTTCCTCTTTTTATTTTTATTTTTTTTCCTTTTGATTTTCACAGGGTAATCAGGAAGCTACAGCACCTCCTGACACAATGGCACAGCCTTATGCCTCAGCCCAGTTCGCTCCACCTCAGAACGGTATCCCTGCAGAATACACAGCCCCACATCCGCATCCAGCTCCAGACTACACAGGCCAAACCACTGTTCCAGAGCACACGTTAAACATGTACCCTCCTGCTCAGACACACTCCGAACAGAGTGCAGCTGACACAAATGCACAAACTGTCTCCGGCACAGCCACAGTAAGTCAAGGTTACAGCTCTTTCTAAAGCTCTGTGTTTCGTGTGTGTTTATCAATAACAGCTTTTCCTATGTCGCGCTTGACACGCTTCATTTGCATTGGGCTTAGTCGCCGTGTCAAGGTTGAAAGTCTGTCAGAGTTGACTGTTGAACCTGAAGAATGTGTTTTCACTGGTTTTGGAGCTTCTTAATAAGTGTTGGAGCTTTGGAGTTTTATTTTCAACAGTTTTAGACAAAATGATTAATAGCCAGCCCACGAATCACAGCATAAATTTTAATGAAGTCCAATATGGAAAAACATTGCAAATGATTGTTTGTAGGCATTCATTTGCAAGGCCAAAGAAAGCAACCACAAACCCCAAACCAAACTCATTTGATTATTCTTAATGACCTCTGTGTTTTCGACACAAGTAGTTTTAAAAAAAAGTATTAATTGAATGATCCTGTACAAAATGTACTGAGTTAGTGTTACGAAGAGCATGTCTGCAATACTGTATTTTCTAGAGAGCTTGTTTGTGCAGCCTTTACCCAAGTTGTGTGTGGATCTGTGCTAAGCAGAGCAGAAATGATAGACTTTCCTTCTATTTGATTTATATGTGAAGTTCTGAAGTGTCATGAATTATGCAAGAGACTCCTTGGATGGCTCTACCTTGTAATTTAAGTCACAAGTTTCACACATTGATAGTTTAGTGTTTCTGTCTTAATTCTAGAGTGGGACCCAATATACCCAGTGCCAAGAGCTGGCAGATTTCTGAGCCATCAACCAACCCCCTGTGTTACATGTGCAGGATGGAGCACAGAACAGACAGTGCTCAAAACGTCTCTCCTGGCTGTCCTCATCTCTGCCTCAGCCATGCTCCATGCCTCAGCTTACCTCCCGTTCCTTCCTGTCTCACATCCAGCCTAAAAGGTTTCATGCACTGGGGCAAGAGGAGAGGGAAAACACATTCGCTTAATTGAGCTCTGCAAATTTATGTTTATTGCCATGCCACTAATTTCTTTATGTGGGTATGAGCAAGAAAGTAAAGCAAGAGCAAAGGCACTGAAGAAGATTCCTTGCTATTATCATGGAGAAATCCTTGTGAATTAATTGCACACTTTTGCGGTTTATGCAGTAAAATGTTTAGGACTTTTTATTTTTAGCTTGGTAACTTTTTATTGCCCTGAGTTGCCCTTTTCTCCGGTATTGGGAGAAAGTTTAAATTGAAGAGAATCCTATTTGCTTGTACAGTATCCTTTGCAGCTCTACTGTGTCCCCTCTTATCCATCTCCTTGCTAAGTTAAATTCCTGGTTCTTTCCAGCTTTTAAAATTTGCTTCCATTATCATTTTTGATTGTTGTCCAGCTCTTGTCAAATACCACTGTCATTGGTTTAGAGCAGGAATCCTAAGCTGAATAGATACTCTAGAAGAGATTGGATATTGACTAAAAAGATAGTCTTTCCTACTGTCCCTTTTTTGTTCTTTTTATATTCTCTGATTTTGCTTGGTTTTTGTGACCACTGCTGCAACCTGAACAATCCACTGTGATGCCCAGCTCAGCCTTTTCATGTTTTGAAACTGTTTCTGTTCAGTCCTGAAGTAAAATACTGACAGTGCTAAAATCAATGGTAAAAGACCCGTCGATGGGAGTGGGACAGGAGCTCATCCTTCATCATTTATTGCCTTCAATTGATTGTGTTTCCTCACCCCGTTTTGATTTTTCAGTTTGAAGAAATGTCAGTCACTTTATCAGAGAAGTCAGGGATGTGTTTTCCCAACATTTTCCGTAGCAAAGGCTGGTGAAAAGACATAGTTTGGATTGTCTGCAATGCCCTTATCTTCTTCAAGTGCTCTATTCAATCCCAGCTCTAGCAAATCCAATGATTCCCTGCACAGTTTCCTGCTTCTGATATGCAAATAGGCTTTATTGTTATTTGGTTTTGTGTCCTTTGCTATCTGCTCTTACTTGCTTTTTGCCTTCCTAATATCCAACTTGTATTTTACCTGTCAGACGCCTTTTCCCTTCCGTTTCCCCTTGGAGTGAATTTCCATTCTCTGCAGGATAACACTTCAATTCCACTAACCTGTTACATTCAGGGAATATGGTATAGTTATTTGCTCTTTTTATTGTGGATCCTTTCCTTGCATTCTGGTTTCCTTTCTTACAGAGGAATGGACAGAACATATTGAAGTAGCTCCCATGCTGTTTATAAAGAATTAGATTTCCTTCCTTTTGACTTTAGGGTCTATTTGAGAAAGTTTTAGTTTGGTTTGGTTTTTAAAAAGATATTTTTTTCTAAATTGCAATGTTATATTGAAAGTTGTGGATGCTCTCCCTCAAGAACAGTGCAATGAAAAGGCAGGTTTTCAAGAAGTGTGTTTATCTGTGGATCTGCACTGACATTTAATACATTGCTCACCAGTTAGGTTTAGAAATGTACAGACAAGTATTGTTTTCACAATTTAATTGCAGGTACCTAGATTTAAAATCTGTTATGCTGGGTGTCATTAGCCATTGCTCTTGGCAAACTGTGGCGACTTAATAAATATATATATGCAGATAGATCCCAGGCAGATTTAACATGGGCTATGTAACTTCATGAGGGTCCAGCTGTATACATCTCTCTGTAGATTTATTAATATAAGTTTTTATTATGAAAGAGAGCTTGAACAGCACTGTGTCAACATTGTACCTCCATGTGCTCTTCATTGTTGAAGGAGAAAAAATATGTTTCTTTCTAATTCCTGCTACCTTTGAGAATAGTTGATTTCCAGTCAAAGAGTTTTAAGTGGAGGGGACATAGTGGCATTTTTTGGTAAGTCCCGGTATTTTTACTTGGTTTCCTCTCATTAAGCTGTTTATGACATGCATTTGAAAGAAGAATAATGAATTGGCCAATCATTCACAAAAGAATGCTGTTGTGATTAATGTAGTTCAGACAAGCTGTTGGAGGCAAGACCAGTTTTTGAATTTTCTTACTCACAAATTTATGGGAGTATTTCATGTGCATGTGAAGCTGGATACGCCATTAAAAATGGATCTTAAAATTTTGCGATGTGAACCTAAGAAACTGCAGGGAAATTGTCTAAATTGTAGAATTACACCAGAAGTGACTTAATCACCTCCATGGAGGACTGAATCCATGAAGAGGTGAGATACCTCCCAGGCTTTCTCTGAGTGTCCCAGGTTCTTTCCTCCTGTCTGAAAGAATCATACACTGAAGCTGGAGCTCACACTGGGTCTAGTGCCACCTAATACCCAGGAAAGATTGAAATAATAAAAATAAACTGGTTCTGTGCAACTTCTCTTGAATCCTTAACTGCAACCCAGGGTGTGATCCTGGCCCAGCTGGAACCACTGCCAGGATCCCCATTTGCCGCAAACTGAACAAAATTCCAATCAGTTTTATTACGGGTTTGCAATTTTGTGCAGAGTGCTCTTGTGATTCATGTTCAAAAGTACTTCACGTACTCTTGGACATGCTCTTGTACTTCTCGAAAGTGTCTTTCTCAGTGACCAGTTTTAATCTATTTAGATAAGAGTGTAACATGGCATTCTGTCAGAGTAAGTGCTGGAACAAGAGGTGCTTGGATTGTATGTGCAGGGATTGCTAACTCTGTGATGCTATGAAACAGGAGCAGAGGGACAGGATGAAAGGGTAGTAAATGATTAGAGACAGGATGACTTAGCTGAAATGATATAAAATCATTGGTAGGTAATAAAATACTGTCACAAGTTACTTTGAGTCTTCTCTGAGCATCTCTGTTTTTTTTGAGTAAGGATGAAGTGCATCTGAGTATATGCAAAATCGATAATCAACCAGCAGTGGGTTATTTAAGTGCTGGTAGACTTTTGGAGTTGCATAGCATCAAATATGCTTTAAGGCATTAACAAAAATAGTAAATGGCTTTTTCCTAGAAGGTTGGATCAATGAAAAGTATGTTACAAAGTTATGCTAAAAGTAATGTGTCTGATGATTTTGTAGAGTGGTTTAGAGCATTACATTAAATAGTTACGTGTATTGAAGTATTTTTAAGACATTTACTCATTTTATGAAACCACCTTTACCTGTGTACATATATAGATGTAAGCCCATTGTACAGAAATAGTTCTGAGTAAAACTTGTTCAGTTTTTTTTGTTGTTTTCCTGCACAGCTTTTGTTGATGACAGCAAGAGATGTGGGTGTAAATAAAAAGGGCATTAGCTGGGCATGTGTAAGGGAGCAGGTAATAGTAAAGAAAATGTTTCTCTAGTGTTTCCTGTTCTAAATGTATTATACCAATAATGGAAGTAACTCATGGTGTGGTAAGAGCTCGGGTTGCAGTAGTGCTCTGTGTTTTATGGGTGTATATAGAAAATGAGCCGCTCTAAACTTAATTCTACTTTTGCATAAAACTTGAGATCATTGTTCAGTCTTTCTGTTTTGGACTGAGACTTTACCAGGCTTCAGAAGCTGAAAAGTTGTGTGATGAGTTGTGTGTTTGGATGGGAGATCTTGAGGGAAAAAGGCAGTTTACTTGGAGGAGTGATCCATGCACGGTGCTTTTCTGTCTGAAGTGTTCAGCATCAGCACCCAGCATGGCATTAGGGGATGCAGTGCTCTTCAAGCCCTGTAGAAGATGTGCTGTGCAGAAGTGTGGGTTGTCTCTGGCCTGGGAAGATGATAAGGTATTTTCCTCCTAACTTCACCGTTAGAACTAAATTTCAGCTTGGTTACTACCAAAATTCCTCTTGTGGCATCCACTGAACCTGATACTTCTGTGGGATAATAATTGATATATTAGATATTGTGTCTGTAGTTCCAGCTGCCTTGCTTTACTTCGAGATGTCGTGTGTGCCTTGGGATCTAATGGCCTGTAAGTTTGATGCTTTCTTTTCTTGGTGTTAATTTGTCCAGGTTTGTGCCTTTTTTAGTCATGTTGCAGAGGCCATCTCTTCATCTGAGGGTGATGCTCTGGACTGCAAAATTATTTACCATGTTGCACTTTGTTGTTTTGGGGAAGTGAGATCTGTACAACCTTTGCTGACATTTTTGGGGTTTAGTGCACCAATTACTGTGTTGTGCTTATTAATTTGGGTAAGAAAGCTGGGAGTAGGAAGCGTTTAGAGTGAAGTGCTTTAGTGTGTTATCTAAGCCTGCAGGTGAGTAGATTATTACTACAGTTTTCGGCAGCATATTTCTGGTTTTTATTAGCTCTTTTTCTGGCTCAGTCCTTTAGGTAAGCTATTGGCCTAAGTGATTTTTCCCCTCCCAGTTTCTTTCTTTTCTCCCTTGGTTCATCTCCTCTTTCTCTCCTATTGTTTGATCCATGACCTCCCTAACTCCTGGGGGTGTGGGCTACATTAGCTGCTTCATGCAATTGTATTCCACATTAAGCAGTGTGCTGTATGCTACCTGGTGTCCAGGTGTCCATCTTACAGCAGCGTGTCACTGAGGCAGAAATGGTCAAAGCCAAGTTCTCTGTACTGTGCTGGCTCCTCACGGAACTGCGGCCGTGCTCGGGAGCCTCGAGCTGAACTTGTTTGGGGTCCAACCTGCCAAGTGTCTGCAGAGTGGGTGGGACACTTCTCAGTGCTGCTGAGCTCAGCTGCTGTTATCCCTGTCTCTCAATGTTCTGCTCTTGCCTGAGAGGTTTCCATGGGATACCTGGAGCTGTCTCCTGTGGCTTGGGGAGGAGTGGCTCACTTACTTCTCTGTGTAATTCTGGCTGGCAAGGAGCAGAGCAGAGTTCCAGGGCAGAAAACCACACCAATTCCTTCTTTAAAGGATGGCACGGTGCTCCCCCTGCAAAGGAACTGGAATTTTCACCACAAAGTGGCTGTCTTGCAAGTCAGATTCCCCCATGGACACTTTTTATTGCCAACTGGTATCAATGACCCAGTTTTTATTGTACTTCA
Organism: Corvus kubaryi; assembly: GCF_017639235.1. Taxonomy (NCBI): domain Eukaryota; kingdom Metazoa; phylum Chordata; class Aves; order Passeriformes; family Corvidae; genus Corvus; species Corvus kubaryi. The sequence goes on along the minus strand of NW_024581129.1, from coordinate 11,651,882 downwards.
ATGCCATATTTTTGTCTCAAGATGTTTGCCACCAGTACGCTAGATAGCTGATAATGCTTTGACAACTCTTACAGCAGTGTTTATTCATCTAAATCATACCCTGCTGGTGCAGGCTATTGTATCAGCATGGTGTGCTATTTCATTTATACTACCTATTATAACTGGTCCCAGCTGCTCCTTGAAGGAAATATTTCAAGGAGCTTATTTCAAGACCCTGAGTGCTTCAGAGCTGCAGAAGCAAGGAACCTGGTCCAGCTCCTACTCCATAGTGAAGAGATCAAAACTGACATCCCAAATAGATAAGATAATGCTGTGCTGGGGTGGTGAGGCACAGTAATGACTTGTGATCATAGGCATTATTGCTTCTAAGAGGCTTCCTTGCTGAGAGCCCTGAGTGTGAGCTTTGCAACTGTGCCCCACGTGTGCTCCTTTGCTTATGCTAAGGAATAGCAGGAACACACTGCTCACTTCAGCCCCTCTGCGTGTCAGTGGCAGCTCTAAAATAGATTCTCCTCGAGGATACACAGAACCTGACACTGACTGTTTCCTACGATGCTGTTTATGGAGTGCCTGTTTGTGTTTTGTTGTTTTGGCTGGGAAGAAGATAAATAACCACCCTCTTTTTGCCGTGTTGCTGAATGAACTTGGGCTTTGTGATTCTGTGAGTGGGTATGTGGTGTGAGGACAACAGCCTTACCCTGCCAGTTCTTCTGAGATCTCAGTGCCTGATCATTGTGATTTAGGTATCACCTCAGTTTCTCATACCTTTTGATTCTCATAGCAAGAAAAGGTTATGATGTTGAAATAGAAGACAGAAAAAATATTATTCTGGTTTTGTGAGTCTTTTTAGATATTGTGATTTTCACTTCCTTCCCTCATTTTTGTGCGCTTGAACTTGGTGAAAAGTTAAAGCTGAAGCTCTTCCACAAAACCAAAAAAAAAAACAAAAACCCACCAACAAGGATAAAGAGAGCAATTATGCTCTGTCATCTTTAGTCATGTTTGCTTAAATAAGTTAGCTGAAGGCCATTGATTACCCTTCTGAATGTTCTTCATGAGGCACACTAACAGTTCTTGGATCACTTCAGTGGGTAGTGCCAGCCAGCTCTAAGGCAGATTTGAAACACAAAACATTGCAGAGGTCTTTCCAACCACATTGTCAACCAGAGATAGTCATATTACTGTAACTTGAAAAGTTTCTTCTAGAAAGCATTACCAATGAATTTCTAATCTGTCAATTTAATTGACCAATTAAACAATTTAAGATATTCTTCCTGCTTGTCCCTGAAAGAACTGAGCTAATATTGTTTTTTTAAGTTTCCCTATACTTTGTATTGTCCCTTGGGCTCTTTACTTCTCCATACCAATTATTTTACATGTTACATTGTTGACTTTTTCTTCTCTCTGTGCAGTCTAAGTAGCCATGGCATGCAAATGCTTTGGCTGTGCTTTGGGTTCGTATGTATTGAGAAAAACCATTGCTGCACATTTTGCTGAGTACACTGAGCATAAATTTCGAAGGGGACCTTGTGTGATGAAATACCCAATTTCAACTTCTTTTATATTTGACCTTCTGCATCTTTGCTCCACGATACAACATGTTAATTAAAATTGATCCTTATGGGGGGATTTTTCTTTTTTGGTGAAAATTAGCTCATTTTCACTAAATGTGTGAGTGGCTGTGTCAGGTTAGGTAAGATCAATGAAGTTTTCCATTCTCTTGTAATTGACATGCACATGATTGTTAATGGCTCTCACCTTCATCAGAAGTTGTTGATTCCTCCATTCCCCTACTCTATGTAATTGCATGTAAACTTGAGTATTGCTTGGAGTACCTTGTGCAGTGGCACGAGAAGTTTGTAACTTCTTGGTTATCCAGCAAAATCCTTACCCTTGCTTGCAGGAAGCTGCCTCTCCATTAGAGAGGTCAGAGTGCTCAGGTAGCACAGGTAGCTGCACAACTGACAAAGTTTGCAGATAAAAGCTGTGAAGATCATACAGAGAGGCTTCCTCTCTTCTTCCTTAAGTCATGAGGCTGGATTTCTCTTCATGTGACAGTCTGTGCCTAGAGCTAAACTTATGCTCCTGCATGACTACACCTGGGTCTCAGCTAAGGGTGGCTTAGTGGGTTATTACCCCCAACCCTGAAAATACTTTTAAAAAATCCTGTTTATACTCTCAAGTTTCCATTCCTCTCCCACACATCTCTCTCTTCAGCTTTCCCACACACCCAGCCACCCACAGAATTACTTTAATTAAATGTTACTCATGTGTGGGCTTGCTTACCACTTCTCCCTGCTTAATTTGTTCCTTTCTAGGGTCAGTGTGAAAGAGTGGCTTCATTCAAACGTTTAACTTTGCTATCCGTCAGTATTAGAAAGACAGTAATGAGGCATGTCCCTCTGTCTTGGCTTGACCCACAAGCAGGTGAATCCATCTTTAAGTTTGAAGCTGCTTTATGCTCTACCAGTGGCTTGACAGGCTGAGATAGACATTGCAGGCAGAAGCAGACAGTAAAATGTTCTTATTCACTAGATCTGCATTCAGGGAAGGGTTACAAGTTCTTCTTTTCAGACTTTGCTGGAAAAAGAATTACACTGAGCTTATACTCTACCATGCACATCACGCTCTATTTGGTCTTTCTGTGATATGCAGAAAGAATTGGTTGGTCATTTTAAATTGCACAGACATAGACATTAAACGATCAATAATTTATTAATTAATTGTAGAAATTCCAGAAGAAGGCATAAGAGAGTAACCTGCATTTTTTTTTTTTTTTCTGTCTTGAATTAATCCTACACATATAGGGCAATTTCTTTACAAACCTGTGACACAGTGTGGTGGGCTGACCATGTCTGACCTCCATAATACATTGGGAGGGTTTTATATACAAATACAAAATAATTGCTATTTAAAAAAAATAATTGTAAAACCTTCCTCTTCTTTTGCTTGCTTCTTGACTGCTTTTAATCTTTGTGTGCATTTTCATTGTCTTATCTTCCTTTTCATCTCTACAACACGATTCCGTTTTTATAGTCTTTCATTTTCCATTTCTGTTTTTTTATTATGTATTCTTTGTCTCTATTTTTTGTCTCTTCTCAGTTTTTGCTCATTCCAATATTATCTACTAGCTTGCTTTCATTTCCTCCTGCCCTATAGGAGGTACAAAGCTACGACTGATTTTACTGTGGCAGTGAGAGAATATGGAATCTCTGAAGGAAATATATAGTTGATGTGAAGAACATACATGAATTCTCTTGTATTTTTGTATCCAAATTGCAGCAACTTGCTGGTTCTAGATGCTTTTTCAGCTGATATCCCATGCAGTTGTGTTGAATATTGTGCTGCCTTTTTGGATTTAGAAAAACTTCTCAACGGCTTTTTAAGACAGATCCCTTAGGTCTTCTGCTACTCTTGCTTAAAGGGGCTTTTTGCATTTGCTTTTCCAGCAGAGACCTCTTTAAATCTCGCCCACTGAAGCAGCTGCCACTGCCTCTGGTCTCTTCCCTACCTGGGAAGTTGCCACTGCCTCTGAAATATAATCAGTACAAATGGAGATGCCTATTTAACACCCACCTGCAAATGGCAGCAGGATGTGTCAGTTCTTCTTCCCTGCCATAGGACCAGCTCTGCAAAAATGCCTGTGAAAGGAGGGGGTAAAAAAGCACCTGTGTGGCAGCTCCTCACCTGCCTCTGCCCCCCAGGCCTGATAACACCTCCAGGTGGGGTAGATAGAGAACATGAAACTCTCTCCGTGGAACAAAGGTTGCTGTTGAGGACATCTCAATCTTTATAAACTGACTGCTTGCAGACTCTGGGATAAGACTGGCACTGCCTCCCAGCTTCCTTATCCCATCCAAAGTATGAATGGAGGGTTTCTCTTGCTCTGCTTTTTTTGCTTTGATTGTAATTCAAATGCTTTTCCTTTATTCTCTGATTTATAAAAGATTTTTAAAAAAGGCAACAGACTGTCTTCTGATTCAATCAGAAGATGAGAACATGCTTACAATCAAGTCTTTTCTATGTCTGTGGGGTTTTTTTGTTGCTGTTATAAAAAGTGCGTCAAAAGATGTCAACTACTTAATTTCATAAGGATTCACGTAAGTTCCAGCTGTTCCAGAGCAGTATCTAAATATTTGATTTGAAAATGAGATGTGTACCGAGGCTGCAACATATTGCAGGCACGATCACCCAGCTAGCCAGGAAGCTCTGAGCCTGCCTGTGCTAATTAGTGTTTGCAGCTGAAGCTCCTCCAGTGGAAGCTGAAGTTAAAAAAAGATCTTACAGGTTATAACAGCATAACATGTGAGAAAAGAGAGATCTACAAAATTCAAAGTATGTAAATGTACTGTTTTTCATGTTATAACAATGCTGGGACACTTAATTTTGCTTTTCATGAGGATGTGATTTATTTTCTAATATGTTCACATTGCAAAAGTTATTATTGTTGCTATTGTTTAAAGAGATTTGTTGCCAAAAATGTGGTTATAAAATGTCCATTTATTTAAAATATTTGTAAGTTTTAATCTTAAAGCTAAGAGATACTCAAAAAGAAATCTTGTGGATTTTTACTTAGAGGAAAAAAATCATAGTTTTGGCCAGAGAAATTTGCTTTAAACTTGTGCATTTACTTGAAAATGTAGCAAGTCTATTGCCTATTTGCTTGGAGTGCTTATTCTTTTGGTTTTAGGGGTATGGAAATATTTATTGTGCTGAGAAATATGGTTTCTTGTGGGCACATTCCACCCCATTTCCTTTCTTACATAGTTTACAATTACCTTGTTGCCAAATTTAGTGAAATGGGTGCCAAATTTCACCTCTGAATATTTGTATTTCCTTGTTCTCATACATAAGCTTCCTTTTTTTCTTTAAAGAAAATCTGACAGGGACAGGTGGCAAAACTATCCCAAGCTGGAGCAGCAGAAATAATGGAGCTTGGTTGTTTATATATGAATGTCATTTTTGACCTCTTTTTAAATACAGAATGTGTTCTAGACAGTGTGTTTGGAAAAAAATAAATATTAGCTGGTATTGAAAAATGAAGGTTGTATAAGAGCAATTAAAATGAGATAAAGGAGTAGATTTGGAGCAAATTGAAAAACTTGCATTTTATAGTAATCCCTTTAAGTGTTGATCTTAAAATGCATTGCAATTAGTGTAATTGGAGGAGTCAACATATTTGCCATGTAGACATTGAATCATTTTTAATGCACGACCATTGATCCTCATGAGCAGGTGATGCTATATCCCAGTAAATCCATACCCTGGCACACAGGAATTTAGCTACAAAACACTGTTTCAGCCTGAGAGAGAAGCCTTGCAAGGGCTGTGTGCTGGTGTTTACAGGAATTGGCCAGAGCTGCTTCTGAAGGGATTGGCTTCAGGAACAGATCCCTGCATCATGGGGTGCTGAGTTTGCAGGAGCTGCTGCCTGGCTGTGTTTGAGTACAGGTGTTGGAGAGCTCTGGAGCCCTGCAGGCTCTTGCATCGTGCAGTTGCTGGGGTTCACATCCAGGCTGGCAGGAGCTGTACTTGTGAAACGGCTCACACATGCAATAAAAGCACTTCCACACCAGCCTAAAACGTTGCTATTGGCTTCTTCCCATCTCCAGCAAGTGTTTCCAATTTTAGAACTTGCTCTCATTTCTGAGCTGGGCTCCCTCTTCTCTTTTTTTCCCCACTGAGTTGAAAGCATTGCACATCCATTCCTTTTATCTCTCTGTTCTCTCTTGAAAGAAACTTGCAGCCATTCCCCGTGTTACTTCTCATTTTACATGTACAGCAGTCAACTTTCCAAAGATTTCAATGCATTTTGGAGACAAAACATGTTCAATCAAAGGTACCAGAGTCTGAATCACTATTCTGTTCTGAGCTTTCTAATGGAGAGAGCCCCCTTTTTTATCATTTTATTACTATTTTGCACTAAGAGATGCCTCTGTTTTCAATACAACTGTAGGGTTTTTTTTACTTTCTGGGTTTTTTTGATTTGTTTTGTTTTTTTCTTTTCCACATACATACTTTTAGGACAACAAATTTATATATCCCAGGCTTCTACATGTCCACCTTAGCCCAGTGCATCTAATTTTTCTGCCTGAAAGTTTTCCCCAGCTGTAATTTGAGCATTTGGGGTATTTGTCTGGGGTTATTCACAGTTAAGTTTCCTGAACAGACTATTGCATGCCTAGAAATGTAACATCTACTCGCTGTGTGCCAGGTGATACAGGTGATGCTGGTCCTAACTAGGCAAGTGTAGCAAATCTTGCTGTTGGAAAAATCAGTCATTTTGTATGTCATGTTTCTGACTGAGAAATGTGTCGCTCCTCCCAGCCACGTATGCCTTGGCCACCCACTATATAAAATTGCTTTCCTCTATCATCATGTGTTTAATATCACTACAGACAATCTATTCACATAGCAAGCTGAAGCTACTCTCAATATCTCCAGTTTCCTTTAACCTAAACAGTTGTAATGTATTGCCCCACATTTGAGTGGCTTTCTAATTAATTGAATTATTGATTTGACATATTTCAGGCACCGATCATTTAGAGCTGCTAAGGTTAGAACCAGTTAGCTAGGAGCCATAATTTAGGAACCTGATACTTTTTATTTTGATTGAACTTACTGTGCCCCGTGTTTTAAAGCCTTTTGCGTTCAGTGGGAAGAAAAGAGGGCTTGTATTGCTGAATATTCAAGTTTTGGTTTTTTTGTCTATCTATCTTCTATTTACTATCCATTTTCTTCCATGGAGAATGGTGCTTTGCTTTTATTGTAAGAAAAAGGAGATTTTTTGCTTCATTATGGGGTTATTTAAGACATTTGTGGGAAGGTTCCTCATATCACACATACAGGTGTCAGACCAGTGACTCCATTCTCTTCTGGAAAGCTGTGTCTCCTCACGTGTGTGTTGCTGCTGGGACTAAAAAGAAGGGAAGAAAGATGGTTGATGATAAGTTTGTTGCTCCTCTAACAAACTCTGCATTTATTACAAGGGATTTTTCTTGAGCATACTTTTGGGGTGAAGAAATGGGAATAAACTAGAAAATCTTCAAGATGCAATTGAAAGATCTAATTATTTGGGGGATGCTTTGTGACACCTTGCGCTGTTGATGAAATGCAGAACAGGGTGTGGCACTTGCTCAGCAGTTTTCAACAAGATCAGGTATTTCATGCCAGAAACTATTCACATTTTTTGCAGTTGGGCTCTTTGATAATTTTAATAGGGCCCAGGTGATAAATTTGTTGCTCTCACTTTGATAAAATACCTTTGCACCGTGCCCTTCTTTTGGTGAAACGATTTGGCGCATGTTGAGGCCAATTTTGTCACTGAGAAAAAGAGCTTTGAGTGCTATGAGGGCTTGAAGGATTTTTTGAAGTTTGCTTCAGTGTTTTGTCTGTATTCACAAGTGCACTGTCCACTCTCTGGTGTACTGAAGGTGGGGAATACACAAAATACCTGAGGCTGAGGTTGATGCTGCAGGAACACACCACGGGGGCTCGGTGCTGCCCTGCACAGGCTCGTTGGGGCTGATGAATTGCCTTGTCACAGAGATGTAACCAATGTTATGAAATCTTGCAGTGGTTCTGCCCTCACGCAGATGTCACAGGGGCTGCAGGAGGATGTGTGACAGGCTGTGGTACTGCCTGAGGAGCAGAGTGTGTCTGCTGTGGTGCAGCTGAGGGACTGAGGGGTTTCTGTCGCCAGCAGCTTGTCAGAGCACAGGGCAATCTCTGGGTGCGTTACAGGGCTGCTCTCCTCTGGCTTTGAACGCAAGGCAACCCTCCTGTGTTTTCTTCAGATTTTCTGATGTGTTTCCAGGTGATCATTCCTTATATGAGGGAAGTTGAATTTCATTTCCTACCACTCTCACGGGGTAGCACAAAACAGTTTGAGATAGAGACCTTACAAGTCTGTGACCTCAAACGTTGAAGGTATTTCTTTATGTTCAGTTCTTTAGATTTGGGAGTTGGCTGTAAGACTGAGATATTTCTGAATGTGCTGCTGCTGATCTAATCTGGTGTGATTCTTTCTCGTTGAGTTTAGAGGATGATCCTCTCCAAGCATCTCATGAAAAGATTTATTTAATCCCTACAACCATTTTGTGAGATTTTTCTGAATTACAATTATTGTTTTCTCTGCTTTTGTTAAGAAGGAACCAGGGTGCAGTAGTTTAAATAACCTGCCAGAGGCAAATCTGTGACAAAATTGATTGCAGAAGCTGGCTATCCTGAGCCCAAGTGTCTAGACTGAGAAATAGTCTTTTTTCTCCATAACAACAGAATCTTATTGCTGAATTTCATTTTGAACTGATGCTTTTGGAACATTGAGCTTTGAATAGATCAGAGTCTCAGCTTGATTTGTGTGAATGCTATGTTTCAGGTGTATGAATAAAAAAGAATGTTGGTGAGATGCTCTGTTACTTAGGAAATTTATACATATTTTTTTCTTTTCTTTTTTTAAGGGGAAAACTGTGCAGCTTGGTTTGACTTTCAGACATACCATGCAGACAGTGTGAAGTTACCATCTCTTCATTCCCCCACCCCTCCCACCTTGGGATATGTGATGAGCTGATACCACACACAATGACAAGATGTGTCTGCTCCTCTGCTTTGGCACAGTTTTCATCTCTCTTCCCCAGAGGAATGGGATTGAGGAGTCAGGGGTGGGGCATGAAATGATGCAAGGAACATGACTGCTGCCAGGATCATGGCAAGGGGCTGAAGCTCCCTGTGTTGTATATGCAGCAAATATGAAAGTGTTTAGCTGTGGTATTCAGCTTTACAAATGCAGGGAGCGGGGACTGTTGTGACAGAGGGGGACTGGAAACTGGCCCTCGACTTGCTGGGTTGCTGAGTTTAAAGCCTGAACTTCACAGTCTCAGAAAGCTGCAAGAGGGGTGGCAGGAGATCCCAGTGTGGACAAGGAGCATGGCTGGGAGGGAGACTGGCAGCATCTTGTCGGAGAAGGGCGCTTCAGCTGCTCCTTAATCTATTCCATGTGCAGCAAAGTTACTTATGTTTGGGTTTTTTCTCCTTTTTTCTCTACAATACCTGCAGCAGTCAAGGCCAACAGTGATCTGTATCTTAGTACAATTACCAGCAGGCAGAAACCCCTTGGAGGCTGAGGCTGACTTCTTGTTCTTTCAGCTGTCCCTGCATAAGTGTGCAGAAGGTGTAACTGAGCAGCAGAGACCCTCCTTCCCTTTCTGTGGGTTTTTTTCCACATGATCTTCCTTTCCTGTCTTTTTTTTTTCTTCTTTCCTTTTTTTGCCATTGCTCAGGTGCCTGTGGGTAGGAGGATACTGCCTTGCTGTGTCTCACACCACCTGAGAGAGAGCAAAGACAACACAGGTTTGGACAGGCCTCGTTTCTCTCAGAGGTATAAAAATTTGTAGTGTTTGTTAGCCACAAATTTGATAAGAACGTGTGTGAAGTTACAGTTTGGCCTTGCTCACGGTAGGTTTCCATACCTCAGATTTCACAGTGAATTGCTGGGAAGAATATTTGCAACCAATACTGTATTTGTGCAATATTTCTTCAATACGTTAGCCAGCTGTGGGGTTTTTTTCTCAAATGGGGCAGTGCATATGCCTGAATTGCTATTTTTTCGAGGGTTTTTTTGGTTAAATAAAGAGCATATGTAGGTGAGGAACCTATTACTTAAGTAATTGTGACAATTCTCATACCAAGACTACTTCTGGTTGTTTGGCTCTGATACACTATTGAATATTGCAGAAAGCATAACAGTTATATTTGCTTTTTCTAACAGTTTCTTATTTTATTGTAGAATAAAATCTGTGTGGGAAGTTGTTTTGCTGGGGTTTGTTTTATTTTGTTTGTTTGTTTGTTTTTTTTAACCTTGGCATGAGACCCTATTTAAGGCATTTCATAGTTTTGTGTCATTTCCATGGATAGTGGGAAAACCAGTTTTACTTTGCATTTAATATCTTCGCTAAAAATATGGACTGTAAACCAATGTGATTCTAAATTCAGGGAAAAAGAAATTATAAATGTTCCTAAAAACTGTGAGCTAAAATACAGTGCTGTATATGAGCTTTCAGTTTGATAAATACTTACTTATGAGGTCATAAATACTTGAGGTACAAAAGGTTAATGTAGTGTGAAAGGCTGTAAAACACAGCGAGCAACCTGCTAGATCATAATGATGCATTAGCACCTTTCACTATGAATGCTGGTGGTTATAAAAATCTTCAGCTTGAATTTATTCTGTAATACGAGAATGTAAAGGCAAAGTATCTTCCCTGTGTACTTTTACTTATCTTCTCATATTTATTTCTCTTTGTACCAAAAAAAAAAAAAAAAAAGGCTCTCATCTGTTCATAAATGCTCGCTGACTGAAACTGATAAAAAGCCCTTTTTGACTAATATAATTTCTCAAAAGCATGTCAGGTGTTGTCTGGCTGCTCAAGGAAAGTAATAAAATAAAGTAATACTCAGTGATTTTTTTGTCTTCTCTGTATTAATAAGTTTCCATAAGATAAAGTAAGCAATAATGCATAAAGGAAACAAAAGTGATATAAATTCTGGAAAGCAGTAATGCAGGTTACCTTTGAGGGGAAAGAAATTCAGTACTAAAATCACAAACTGAGCATTTACTGAGTGGTAAAATTGACTTTATCATAATAAATATAGTATTTCTCAGTCTCAGAAATCCTCTGCACTTTATAATTGTCTCCAATGTGCTGATGCAGCTAATATTTCTCATTTAATATCTACCTCTGTGGAGTGTTAATTTTCATGCTTTGGTGATCATTGCTTTTTACTAAAGCAAATTACTTCCTCTTACTGTTACATCAGAGCTTATGACAGATTAGGATAATTTTACTGTCATTAATCTTTTGAGTCCATTCCACTCTTTTCAATGAAGTGCCATGTTTTGGCCAGGCTAAATTGAAACACTTAATAAAATCTGGAATCAAATATAAAAAAAAATTGCAGGCTGTTGATACCTGCTTTCATCCTTGTCTACTCTCTGGTTACATAAGAAATATTTTATTTTTCAATTTATTCTCTTCAGAAAGTACATCTGTATCTGAAGGACATTCAGTAGTTTTGGGGGACTAGACAAGAAAAATGTTGAAGTGAAAATATTTGATTTAGACACATCCATCTTTTTTTTTATAATTATTTTGAGGTGTTGAAAATCTACACATTCTGTTCTTATTAAGATACAGTTTAAGTTGATAGTGTTTGGATTGTGCAAATATATCTTTAGGAATCTCTGTAGATTATTATTTTTAGTTTAAGACCTCATTTAAATTTGCAGGGAACACTGCGAGCAGTTGCTGTGCTGACAGAATTATCACAAAAAAACCTGTGAGAGACCAGACAGCAAAACATCTTGTAAAAGCCCTCATAATTTCTCTGAAAATAATATATTTTCAAATATTTCAATATTCATATTTCATTTCAAACAAATGCTGAGATGGTTTGTTTTATTTGAGAGCAATTGGTCAATCTAGAAATCCAAATCACAAAGCCCTGGTGGGCCAGAATATCAAGTTACAGATATATGACTCTCCTTGTCAAATGCTGCTTTGTAGTATAAAATACAGGAGTTTGAAGATAACAGACAATAATATTATATATTACCAACTTATATTTGCATATTAGGTTATGAGCCTTTCTGTGTCATACTTTTGGGCAGAAACTTAGTTTGTTAGGATTTTATTTGTTAGGATTTTTTGCTACAGAAGCCTCAGAGCCTGCAGTGCCTGAAAGCAGCCCCCACTGCTCAGTCATTCTGATTGACCAGCTGCCTATTTCAGTAGGGCCTCTTCCCCCTTTCTTTTTTTCTTTTTTGAATTAAATGTCCTCCTCATGCTACAGTAATCATGGATGTTGTTAATAGAATTGCGTGGTAGAACTTAATTAACCTTTTCTTCTTGCTTTTTATTTAAAGGAAATTTGAGAGAACTCAATGGCGTGGTTCCTAATTTAATGCATCCCCCCAATGTCTATTAGAGGCTCTTCACTTGAGTGAGTCAGGTGAGACAGAACTGCCCATCATTAGCTCACAATTCATTTTCCCTCAGTTGAAATATTCACCTGACATTCGAATCAGGGAAGAGTAAAAGTGCTGAGTACATGTGTTAATAAATATATATTCTTCATGAATTTAGATAATCTCATAACTGCAGCCATTAAAACATATTGGATGGTTATGCAAATAACTGAAGGAATTTCAAATTGCACTGATCATTTTGAGTGTCACTTCTTGAACTGCTTTTCTTTCATTTTGTAAGTAATAATTAAAACTGCTTGTGGTAGATTTTCTCTAGCTATTGAGTGGTCAGGAGATGAATTCTTCACCGAGGAGGAAGTGAGTGGACAATAAAGGCTATAATTTACAATTTGAGTTTTAAATCCACTTCCAGAAGTCCAGCTGTTCCGGTTTGGCCAAATTTAGAAATATATCCTCTGAGAGAAGGCACAGCCACCCCTCCCCCCACCAGGTTTGGGAAAAAATAAATTTTCCTCGAAGGAAAGTGAAGAAGATAAAACTATTTATTTAACAAACACACGGGAAAGGAAAATAATGTTAAATGGTAAAATCTTTCGCTGTGAAGGAAAAACCTGGGAAAGCATCAGAGTCCTCCCTTTGGTCTCCTCGGAGCTGGGGCTTGGGCCGGGGCCAGGCCCTCTGTGCCCGGTGGAAAGTCCTCCTGATGTGCTCTGATGTTACAGCAATCAAGCAGTCCAGTAGAAAAGGGAGAAAAAATCTGAAATTCCAGAGAAGGAAAAGTTCAACTCTCAGTCTCTCTCCGGAGAACAAGAAACTGGAAAAACTGGCCAAAAGCTGACTGGAAAGCAGCAAGCCGGGTGCTTCCTCGCTCCCCTGCCCCAGCTGGGGAAAAAAAACCTGCTATCTTTATGTGACCTTGAACGAGCTGCAAACTGCTTTGAGAAAGTTTTGCTCAGTTTTTTTCCTTCCCCCTCTCAGGCTCAGTTTAGAGGCATAGAAAGGCACAAAAACTAATTGCTGGGCATAGGCAGCGATATGGGATACACATCATAAGGTCACCCCAAGACACCAGCAAAGAGCATTTTTTACATTATTTCCTTTAGAAACAGAGGGAAGGGGAAGGTGTTACAAAAGCAGATGATGTAAATGTAAATGGAATTCCAGCCATATTTCTGTAAGCTATTCTTTTATCTTTCCCTGAATGAAGTCTGCTTAAGTGTTCTCAGTTCATTATATTTCTAAATGAGTTTTACTTCAAATAGCTGTTAATTATTGCCATAACTTCCTCTCATATTAGTGTCTGAGTCCTACTCACACAAAGAAGATTCTTAGCTCATCCAGAATAAAGTCTGGTTTTTTAGATTAAAAAACCCCTGTGATTTCCTCACATTCCTGAAGCACAGCTTATGAAGTGTAGGCTTGGTTGTCAAACTGCTTGACCAAACTCTTTTTTTCCTTAAAAAGCAGTAGAGGCAGTCAGTGTATAAAGTAGAATGAAAGTTCCACACCTAGAAAAGAGAAAAAAAGAACCATGAAATGGTTTGTTTTGAGCATATGTTAGATTGCCAAATATTTTCTGAAACAGCACTGAACCAAACATAACTGCATGTCCCAAAATCACTAAAGAAACTGAAAATCTGTTTGGCTGAGCTCTTATACAAGTTAGAGAGAAAAGCATAGGTTGAGAAGCAGTTTCACAAAAATAACTAAAACATACTTCTTTTTTTTTCCTCCCTTTTTCCAGTTTAAGTCTACTAACCTACAGGGATGGTTGATTGGGATTGGTGTGGCTTTCTTTTGCTGTAGAAGTTTGAAATACGATTTAAAAAAAAAAAGAATTCCTTAAATTTGATGAAAGACTGGCTTTGGGGTGTCAAACACTGGCATTATTCTCACGGAGGTTGGTGGCTGATAAGCTAACTCTGTGATAGGCATCTGGCAGAATTCTCTTGTCAGTTTTTCTTTATGTCGCTTTTTCCTTTCAATTGGCTGCAAATAATAGATCAGACTTTAGTTATAGTTCAAGGAATCAGGTGATCATTACAACTTTTGGTTACTAATATAGGAAACAAAGTGTGTGCATAGAGAGACTTCAGTGCTGGTGGAAAGGATACTGGAATGCAGAAAGGAATGAAAATCCTAGGAACTAACAAATGATGCAGTGATCATGACTGCCCAAAAAAATAGATATATTTATTTATTTACTTACTTACATGGTTATAATATTGTACAGTATACTCAATTTATGTGGCAAGAGGATTTACAAGGGGAATATAGGAATCTTAGTTCTCCAAGTGAGCTTTAAAGGTAAAAGAGTGTAAGCAGGTAAATCAGTGCACAGTGAGAAGAGTGGTGGTGCTGGAGTGCCTTTCTGTAACATTAATCCTTCCTCTCTTTATTGTTTATTTGGGTTGTGGCCATCACATGATGGAGAACAGTGATGGGAAGAGGTGACCTACAGTTGTCAGTGGCTGATATAATAATATTGCTTTATTGCATGATAATTTGCTTTATGTAATGGTTATTTTGCTGCAATTCCATGCTAAGGTGTGGAGGCTTCCTTTTCTCTGTGTCTCTTCTGAGCCAAGTCACAGAAAACAAGGATCTCTGTGTGTGTGGGGTGTCTGGGCGTCCTCAGCTGTAGTAATCCTGTAGATGGTTGTGAAGGTTACCAAGCTGTGTAGATTTTGACCACTTTTTAGTATGGTGAGGAGCTTAATGAAGAACTAAGCATGACACGGACAAGATGATTATTTTTGTAAATAATTTTTTAAAATGCAATGCATGCAATACCCACAGGAGATGCAGGTGAAGTGTTGCAGAAGCTGTGTTCCAAGACAGTAAAGTGCTCTGTGAAATAATCTATCTTTGGTGGAGGAAGGGGTTAAAAGCCTTATGCATATGCATAATGTAGCCTAAAAACAAACAGGAATTAACTGAATAATAAGAACACAACCTGTATTTAGAAAAGGACATACAGAATATTTTAAGAAGTAATTCTGGCCTATTTCAGAAAGGTGAGGGTGGGGAGACTCTGGCACAGGTTGCCCAGAGCAGCTGTGGCTGCACCTGGATCCCTGGCAGTGTCCAAGACCAGGTTGGACAGGGCTTGGAGCAGCCTGGGACAGTGGAAGGTGTCCCTGCCATGGCAGGGGATGGAATGAAAAGATCCTTAGGATCCCTTCCAACCCAAACCATTCCATGGTTCTGTGAAATTCTATCACATTCCCACACCAGGTAATGGAAAAAAACTTCTTTTTGAGGGGGAGCTTTGCTGAAGAGTGGCATTCTCAGAGGTTTCTTGCATATTTTGAAGTTATTGATGTCAGATACGGAATCAGGATAACCATTTGCATGCTTACATTTGTGAAGCCTGGTATTTGAAACAATACTTTTCAGAAGAAATAGTGCATGCAGAGAATGCAAGATTGGCCCAGATAATTGCAATGAACAACACACAGCTATTGCTGATATTTTTAGCAATTTTTGTTGCAGAGGGTTTTTCATATAAATAACTATTTAACTGATTTTTTCCTCACTTGTCTAGACTAAAGCTTTGTTTGAAAAGTAACTCTAAGTCTTATCATTATTGTATTATATTATTAAAGCATCAATGAAATCAATTGAAAACTTGGTTCAGTTAGTAAAATACTTTTTTTCAGAGGAGATGTGACTTAGAGGCTCTACTTGTTGTCCTTTCCTTCATATTCACCCACAGTAGATTTGTGAACCAAGTCATGTAAATCTGGGCAGTGTTCTCAGTACTGCAAGGCAAATGAAGAATAATCCAAAATAATCACTGAACTGGAGGGCATCAATTTCATCTGTAGATACTTAATTGTTGATGACAATATTCAAAACAAAACAATCCACTTATTGCAGTCCTGTTAAATTAAAAACAAAAGCATTTTGGTAGCAAGAGCACCTATGAATCAGAAAAGGAGACCCAGTCTGTTATCTAAGTGTAAAATGCATTTGCATCCATAATTTGCAGAGCACAAGAGCACTAACTGCTGTCAAGGAAGAAATTTTTGCCCATCCAAATGAACATTTTTCTCACTCCCTTTTTAGATGCTCTCCCTTTGCATGTTGTTTTCTCACGATATTCTGACATCAGCCTTTGTGAATGGTCCTTGTCAGGACACTGCTGGTCCTTCCTGCCCTGCCCAGCCTCCACTGGGCTCCCCCTCACAGCCCTGCCTGCTTTGGGACCCTCTGAACAGATCTTTGACCCATGGAACAGGACCCTGACCCACTGATTGCTGTCCTGTTCTGACCTTGCTCCTGCTCTATCACTGCTTACCTGGGGTGTACAAGGCTGGTCATTGTCACTGGACCTGGCCTCGATCTGCTGAGAAGTCAAGCAGGATCAACTAGAGCAGGTTTTTCAGGACTGTGTCCGGATGGGTGTTGAACTCCTTCAGGCAGGGAGCTCCACAAGGTCCCTGGGAAATCTGTTCTAATGTTAGATCACTCACAGACAGGAAAAGCTTTTCCCAGCTTCTACACAGAATGTCCTGAACTGCAGCTTTTGCTCATTGCCTTTTGTTGCCTCACTGGGCACCACTGGCCAGAGTATAGCTCCTTCATCTTTACTCCCTCCCATCAGGCATTTGTGCCTTCTCTTTTCCAGGCTGAGCAGTCCTGGCTCTCTCATTCTCTCCTTGTTTGCCAGATGCTCCAATCCCTCACCTATTGTTGATTCCTATTCCATTTGGACTCTTTTCCTGCAGCACTGCTCTTCCGCCTGTCTCTCCCCTGTGCGTGAGGCTGTTCCTCTCCAGGTGCAGCTCTTTGCTGAACTTCACGAGGTTCCTCTTGCCTGTTTCTCCAGCCTGTTGGGGTCCCTCTGCGTGGCAGCACAACACTCTGGGGTATCAGTCACCCCACCCTGCCTGGTTTCATCTACAAACATTAATTGAGCAAGTCCCTTTTCTGAGAATTCAAGGGGAGGTGAAACAGTGTCACAGTAACTGAGGGAACATGGCTGTACCATCCTGTACTGATTCCTGAAGGGAACTACAGACAGCAAAACTGCTATTATGGCTAATGGCCTCTTTGTACAGATATTAAATGAAAATAGAAATATCTCACCTGAGAAATGTCTGGTTGTTGTGCTTGAGGATGAATAAGGGAAGAGGTCTGCTGGCAGGCTTGTGAGCAAGAGGGAAAGACGGGAATTAGCTGTTAACTCACAGTGCCAATCCTCCTGATTCCAGGTTTGCTGTTACAGAATGTTTTCTTTGTCCTCTTTCCTGAGAACTTTTTCCAGGAAAGGAAACATGATTTCAGGGCATCTGAGTCCTGTTTCCAGTTCTTCAGAAGATGTTTCCCCAAACTCGAGTATCAGTAATCAAAGCAATTCTGCAGTGGGAGCTGCATTGTGAGCTCAGTAACAAGCTGCATTCATATGATTGAGCAGAATTCATCACAACATCAGCATTCACAGCTAGATTTGAAATGATGATTTAAACCTTTTAGAAATTCTTTGAACCATCCAGTACTCTTTAGGTTGTTTCTTTTTTGAAGTGGGAGAAGGGAAGGACAAATGGATGTTTCCCAAAACTTTGTCCTTCACATTAGTGAAGGAAAGGTGTTGGGTGAGCTTGAAGGATGAAAAAGAATGATTTACGTAAAGCATAATGTTCCTTGAGGTGGACTTCTCTGTCTCTGGTTGGGCCAGTGGGAAACTTCAGGCATGTTGCTTTTGGAGAACAGCAGCTGCAGACCTGCTTTTCCATTCAAAATGTCCCAGCTCTTTGGAAATGCTGCTTGCATTTGGCTGCAACGTGCTAAGATATCCAACCACCAAACATACCCAAAAAGACAAATAAATTCTGCTATTTTTTCATGCAATGGTGTTAAGCTAAGTTTGAGAAATTACTATCCTGCAAGGAACTTAACTGCTGCTTGTTAAGTTGGTGAGTACCTCAGTATAAAAAGAGCAATGTCATTTAGAAAGTGTCATTTGTGACACAGAGAACCCTCAAACTCTTCTGTCTTTCAGTGGGTTCAAGAACTGACTCCTTGGGCAAAGATATGCAAGTGAGCAAATGGAAAGTCACAGTAGGGATCCACCAATAGGTGAGGGGTCAAACAGAGAAAAACCTTTTATCATGCTGTCACATTTTCTTTCTTTTCAAGAGCTGGAGCTGGAGCAATCAGCCATTCTCGCTCAGCATGAAACTCTGCTCTCACAAGTTCACTCAGCAGTTGGTTGTGTCAACACAACTCTCACAGAAAGGGACTTTACATGCATGACATAAATCGAGTTCAGGGGGGAATTTCAGGAACTAGTGTGCATTGATTCAAGCTGAGGGTAAACAACTCGTAGCCAAACCTGCAAATGTTCCATCTAAAGACACTTCTTTCCTTTTCTTCTTTCCTTTTTTTTTTTAAGGAAGTAATGTCCTCTGAAGCTGTGTAGCACAGTGTTTAATTAGTGATTTTTTAATTTGGACAAATATTGTTAAGTGTCACAGCATTGTACAAGGTAGTTGGAGATGTTGAATGTTATTTTGTCCAGATAGAGCCTGCTGCCAGAACAAAAGTTTAAAAACCTTTATTGCAGCACTGCAGACTTTTATAATGTTGACTTATGAGGCATAACACTTGAAGGAATTTTTAATCTAATTAGAACATTAAAAAAAAAAGAATTAGAGCAGTAATTCTTGTGCATGAATGAATGACCACAGGTAAAAGTACAGTGGCCTTGCTGGGTATTGATTTATGTTCTTTTGTGAATAATTTCTTCATAAATCAAGGTAATAACTGAGTTGGATAGGAGAAACTGGGGAGAATCAGTGGATTTCCAGAATCCGAGTATGCCAAGTTTTGCATCAGTCAGAAAGTCATATTCTCAAGGGCATCATGTCCTGATTTATTGCCTATCAAAGTGTAACTTAAGGTGTTTTAAGGATTATCATAACCATTAGCTATAGTTACCTGTAAGTTTTACAAAACATTTCAACATTTCTGCCTCTGTTTTACCCCTTTTCCCTTAAACGTTGTTACTCAGATGGCAGATCTGTATTTCTGCATATTTAGGACATACCACAGCTATTCCCCATTGATACTTTCAGAAGCTTTCCAAGTCTTATTTTATATAATTTTCTATATCTTACTTTATATAATCCAATTAATTTGGAGGGGTGGGTGGAAGGAGCCTGAGCCCCGAGTGTCAGGAAGGGCAGGTGTGGTGTTGAGGCTTTAGGCGCTCATGAAACCACAGCATGAGCATTGTGTGTCCTTTTAGGCACACAGGGGGAAACAAGCTCCAGTGGGAGAGATAAGAGATGAATCTGGAGTGTAAATGTGCTGAGCAATTTGTGGGGGAAAATGTCATGAGCAAGGCATTTTTTAGTGCTGAGGATACTGGTGGCATCTTGTTCTGGTAGTACTTTGTAAGCCAGCCTGTGCAGTGTGAAGCTCCAGCTCCCACTCAAATGATAAAATACCCTCTAATCAACTCCAATCAAGATTTCTATATTTACTGTCACCGAGTTTTTTAATATATTTTCATTGGTTGTCTGTCTGGATTTTACATTAAGCTTTCAAGCATTGAAAGGAAGTTAATTTTGAACACTTTCTTCCTGATATTGAAGCCCTATTAAGGAACAACAAGAATTACATCAGAAAAAAACCAGGCTTCTGACTAACAGATGAAAGAGGAATAACAACATCAATTGAGTATTTCTTTGTGTCTCTGTATCATCACTTAAGATTTTTCATTTGGATTAAATTTGTGCTTTTGTCCTTTGGCCAGTATAATATTTCCTAATCTGTGTGCTAATTTTTTTTTTTAAGGATAAATCCAAGGACTTTATTTTAATATTATCTTATGGAAATATCACAATAATTGAGTTTTATTATATGTAGCATGAACTTCTAAAGATGTGCATAGTGTGTATGCATTTCCTTCTTGGCTAATGGAGCCAGGGTACAGCTGATTAGGGAAAGGTTTTGTTAATTGCTGTTGTGATGTTTTGGATGGGACCAGTAGGTGGTCAGAAATATTTACTGAATCGATACAAGCAATAAATAATGCATTGAGGCAACCTTTTATCATTCCTTCTCCCATTTTAAGTTACTGATACACTGATGTCAGCTGGATGTCCTTAACTGAACCTGGCAACTGCTTGGTCACACACAACTCTATTAAAACATATTACAAATATTCTTTTAAAAATATTATCTGCTCCTTATGCCAGCAAATTTGGCCCAAGTTTTGAGACATGTTCAGAAGTCAAAAAATGTATGGCTTTTGGTGATTCTCCTCCAGACATGATTGATATGCTATTCCCTGGGACCCTGCTGAATATTTTAGAAGAAAAATGATGAACCGGCAAAGGCAATGTAAAGCACTATATAAGGGCTATATTCCATATTGTTAAGGAAGATTAATTGGGGAAATAATTAATGTAGCCAAGTTATTAATTACTCTTTGATTGTCCTGCAGTACCAGAGGCTTAAGAAACCTATCTTATTGCTCCTATCTGTCCTCAGAATTAATGATCTCTTATTTAGGCTGCTAGCTCCCTATGCATAAGCTATCACAATAATAGCAGTGCTTTCTTGTAGCCTGTGGTATCAGCATCCAGAATGCATCCATCTAGAAATGAGAGAAATAATCACTGCTGCTTGCAAGTCTTCAGCCCTGAACAATACCCAGTATGCTGAAACCCCAGAGCATGTTCAGTAGTGGAACGTCAGAAACTGCTGAAGCAAAGCACAAAATTATTCAGGTTCTTTTTCATTTGTCAGTAAATTGGATTAGGGGATTCTACCGGGGTGTGCTTGTGTGTGGCAGTATATCTAAAACAAATGTCCCAGTCAGAGTCAGCCACCTTACACTGTCTTCCTGAGAGTAAATTGTATTCGTCTGACTGCTCAAGGACCTCTGACAGAAAATATTCCAGAAGGGAGGTGGTTGGGTGTTGTCCCTTACAAAAGGTGCACTGACACCCTGCCTGCGTCGCTTGCAAGCCAAACGTGTGTGTCTCACATCTCACCTCACCTCCAAAAGATGTATTTTAGTAATAAGAATAATAGGCACAATTGATCATCCAGCACACTTTTGCCAGTAGTGAAATGGAAGGGAGGATGGCTCTTAGGCATTAACACACTGGCCAGTGGCCAGGGTGAGAACTCAGCACTTTGGAGAGGGGACAGCTCAGCCTTCAGGACAGGGACTTGGCTCCTCTGCCCGGTTCTTTCAGAGCTGTCCCAGGGTACGGTCACACAGTAATTGCTTTGGTCAGTTTGCATTTGGTGCTTTGGATAGTAAAATGTTTTTGTAAAGGATAGGAAACCAGGATCGTTGTAGCTTTTGTAATCTGGGAAAGAGAGTGAAGTTAATGGTAATGGTGAAATCAGTTTGTCAAGTGGGTATAGCATCAGGGTGAAGTTGTGACCCAGCTGAAACAAAAGGGAATTTTACCATTAAAAACAAGGGGGTCAGGGTTTGCCCTGCAGGGTTTCAGTCGCAGTGTCTCTGAAACCAAGCATCTCTGGAGCGTGAGATACTCAGCTACACCAGAAATTCAGCAACATAATCATAGAAGGGTTAGTGTTGAAGTGACCTTAACGATCATCTAGCTCCAAATGATCAAATGCAGTCATGATTATATTATTTGAGTTCTTTATTTCTTGCTGCATAACATCTGTGTGCATTTTGCACTAGAACAGAACAAGGAACAGTGTACATTCTCTTCAGGAAAGGATTCTTAAGTGGTTAAATGGATGTGGCATGAGCTGCATGCTGTGCACTATGAAGTACTTGAAATATTTTTATCTTTAGAACTAATTTGAAGAATTAATCTCAACTTTTAATATCCTGAAAGTAATGAGACCTTATGATTGATCTTAGTCATGAGAAAAGGATAACAGAGATGCAGTTCACAAGAAAAGTCACTGGTACATCTGGTAATGTTTATCACTGTTGTGAAATAGCCTAGTGATAGAATTTTTTCCTGTGTACATCTTTGTGTGAACATTTAAGCCCAAACAGATGGATTTGCGTCTATAACTCCATTTTTTCTGTGTTGTTATGCTTCTGGGAAGCACGTTGTAGAGCTGGGACTTTTCAGAATATAAATTTATCAAAACAAGTATGATTAATTAATCAGTCGATCTACTTAGGAAAACAGGAAAGCTACAAGCACATTGCTATGTCAGTTCTTTGTTAGTGGTGTATCTGGGAAACAGCATTTTCAGAAAGTCCCAAACTCGGTTTTAAATTATTCTCTTTGCTCTCTTTTTAATGGAAAGGTAACTTTCCAGAATCTAGACCCTTTTAAAATGGAAAATGTGCAATATTATCTAAGGGAAGTATGAAGCTGATTTACTATGCATGATTTTTTCAGTTTGTACACATTGGGCATGGTTATATTTTTGCTCAGGACGTATATATATATTTTCTGCTGAACTTTTCTCGATTGCTTTTTTTATCGGGTTTACAAATCAAATCAAACAGGTATATTGCAGAGCTCTGATATTATTTTCTGCGCTTATAGCACAATGTATTGAATTATGCTTGCTCATGTACTGCTGCTGCTATTCTCTCCAGATTGAGAGAGAATGACTGTGGGGGCTGTAAATTCACTTGGCTTCCAGCACCACCGGTTAAATCAAGAACCCTGTTCAGGCTGGAGAAGAGACAGAGCAAGTGTTCATTACACAAATCAATTTGGTCAAAAGTACAGCACAGTGGGTACCCAACCATTGCTCACATAGTATTGTCAACTTAATCAAATAATGCCTAGAAGACATTCACAAGCTCTTTCTCTCTGAGAAATAACTTGATTGGTGCAGCAGGAAAAAAACAGGGGCTGTTTTGAGCATTTATTAACAAATTCAATGAGTGCTTTCTTTTTTGCTAAATTTAAAATTCTGAAGAGCTTTACCCTGTGCTGGCATGTATACATGAGATATTCAACACCTAATTTACCATTGATCATATTTTTAAAAAATAATCTGTTCCTTTTTTTTCTTCTTTCTTTTCTCCCTGTAAATAGTTTACAGGTTATTCCTGATAGAATTAGGCTGTTCTTCCTCTACACTTGGTGTGGGTATAATAGATATGCAACAGATTTGTATTTGTTTACAGATTATAACAGAATGATCAGGACTCAGTAAAGCTTTTCATGTTCCAATACAACTTATTTTCACTTTGTCCAGAAAGAGATAAAAGGTTTGCTTCTATTTTAGGCGTTCCTACAGTCTGTGTTCCATTCACTCTTGACAAGCTGAGATTGAGGACAGCATTCTTCTTGTAGTGGTGTGCAAACAGCTCTTCTGTGGCAGCATTTCATCGCATTGGAAACAGGATTTGAGGATGAAAGATTTTGTCCACACCACCATTGTTTTGTAGGAAATGAAAGGTATTAGTCAGTGAAAAAGAAGGGAGGGAAAGTGAAACTCTTACAATTCCAGTGTAAGAAACATTCCAGGGCTGGCTGTCTGCAGTGATGGATGGAGAGGGATACAGAGAGTTTGTATTAGCCAGGAAGGAGAATGGAATGGGTTTTTTTCTACCCAATCAATGTGCACAAGGCCCTCTCTGATTTCAGGTTCACTGCTCATTGTTTTATTGTGTGTGGTGCCTTTGCCACAAGTGCTAAAGGTGGCAGATGAGACTCCTGTGTCCAGTCAGGAGTCAGCTGGGAAATGGGGTTGTATTTGAGGCTGCATGAAGGCTTTAGAATGTACTTTTGAGTGAAATTTGCTGCAAATATTGGATTAAAAAGGCCTTAAAAGAAAAGGTGTGGGTGTGGGGGAGTTAATATTTTTTTTCCAAATAAAATGTTGTCAAATTTATTTTATCCAAACAAATATTTGGTTTAGTAGTTTTCCTCATTTGTATAATTTTTGTTTCTTAAATTCTCACGAAAAAGCTAGGAAGGGAAACCAGAAAAATTACTTCAACTATTTTACTTCAGTGTCAAGTCTTTAAGAACTTGAGTGAAGTCTTTTAATTAATAGAAGTTTTCTGTTTCTAGAACTGAGTTAAGGAAACAAAAAGAAAAGTATTTTGCTAAAGATAAAGAATTTCTCTAGAAATCAATAGATATTAACTCATGATGATGAATTTAGTTTAAAAGGATACCAAATGTTTATACTGAAATTATTATTATTATATTATTATCTTATATGAAAAAACCAAAAAATTGTTTTCTGAAATTCCCTCTTTGAGATGGGTTTGCTTACCTGTAAGAATGGTTTCAATTCTAATTTATTTTAACACTTAAGCCTTCAGTACCTCACTGAAGTAAAGGGAGATCACCTCAATTTGTTTTGCTGTAAGTGAGAATTTGGTCTTCTATTTCTGCGTTCTGTATTTATAACTTTCATTATAGGTTTTAAGACTATCATATATTAAGATTCTTTAATATTTTATAATTGCAAATACGTGATGGAATAGGGACCAGAAAGCAGTCTGATTGCATGCAAGACTGCAGGGATGGAGGAAGGATAATGCCACGTCCTAACTTCAGTTAATTTTTAAAGGAATATAAAACTTCAGGTCCTCTAGCAGTGAAGATATTCTCCTGAAATGTATTATGTATGTTTAAGGTAAATGACATTCTGGTTCTGTGAGTCCACAGAGCTCTGAAAGTTACCTGGCTGGGATTTTTCAAAATCCAGCCTGTCCTCTGTCCCATGTGTGTTTTACCTCCTTGGTGTGTTACTTGGAAATTTTTGCATAATCTTCACATTCCAATTTCAGTTCGCAGTTATCCTTGTGCAGATCTCCCAGGCATGCCCGTGGATTTCTGGGTGCTTTGTAAAGAGCCTGATACATTGCCAAGCCTTTTAATATGTTTTAAATGGCTTAGCCCTGTTAATTCTGCCCCGGGGATCTTGAGGGTCATGGACAGGTATGAATTGTTGATGACAGTGACTTGCTAAAGTTTCTGGTTTTCAGTCCTCGCTGCCCAGACTCTGAGACATTCTGTGCTGAGAGTGTAAATTTGAGGCTTCTTAGAATAAAAATGATTTTTAAAAGTGGTAAACCCAACCAAAGGCCCAGAAAATAACAGTACCTGGATTTATTCTCTTCACCCATAATTTGTAGCTCCATTTTAACACCATCTTCAGAAACCTCACTGGATTTTGCTGACCATAGTCTGTTCAGCTGCTTACTAGGGAAGTTTCTCCCAGTGTTTTGGGATGTTTGTGGTGCACAGTTCACCCCTCCTACTCCTCATTTCTATTGATACAATGAACAAAGATTACTCTTTTCAAATTGCATTTATACCGGACACTGATTATATAATTTCTTCCTGGGGCTCCCTCTCTTCCTGAAGCTCAACAGCACCTTCAGAATTCTTTAATTCTCTTCAGATTAATGTAATTGACCTCACATTCTTCTGGGGTATTGTATTTCAAGAGTTTCCAGTCTATCATCTCCCACCTACTCTCACATACCAAATTTCTTTCATATTTCTCTCCTTTGATGCCTGAAGGTAGAAAATAGTCTCTGTGGTGTCTCTGGATAGAACAGTTACTTCAAAATCTAAATTTGAAATTTTTGAGTTGATTTTAGATAACAATAGATTAGCATGGAACATTTTTGTCTCTTGACAGCTATATACCATATTTTCTATTTAAATCACAAAATATTTATAAAGATAAATTATTTAGTTTGTGGGCCCCTGCCTGTGAGTTCAGGGAGTAGCAGATAAAGAGATGTGGTGGCGCTGACTCAGTTTTAGGTTTACGCTTGATCTGATCCCATTATTTGTTTGGAGCACTTGTAAATCTTTCTTCAGTGCACACAAAAGTTTGTGTTTGTGTGAGTCTCTTCCTATCCCATGAAATATCAAAGATGCTGCTGCTGGACTGAAGCTGCTGCAGAAATGAGAACCTTTATTTATAAAGTGTTCTTAGCACAGAATTATTGGCAATATAGATGTTAATACTTTTAATTTGAGAACATTTGTATTCCCTAGGGAAGGTATTGTTGAATTTAACTTGCTACAATTCAATTTATACGTAGTTATTGCTGATGTAAATGATGTGTTCCGTTTGAGTTCTTTTGCTTCCTCTTCACCAGGCTTGTGGGTACTAAAACTGTGTGGTAAGGTTTATTTTATTTAAGCATTTTTATGTTGCTTAAACTGTTGCCTTTTAAAAGAAATTTCATACTAGCAGGAAATGGGCAATTTCGTCTTTTTTTTCTTCAATTGAAAAAAGTCAGAAAGACAAACTGAATGTAACATTGGAACACAAGAGAAAGAGGAATACTTAGGAAAACAGCAGGGTCAGAAGGAAGAGGAAGGCCAGAGCAAATGGAGTAATGTCTGTCAGATCATCCTTGTAGTTTTTCATTCAACTATTTTCTTTCCCTTTCTATTCTTCCAAACCCCTCTACCAGTGCAGATGAGTATGACTGTGCTGTTTTCACATACCCATGCAGAATCTTGTCTAATGACTGTGTGCTGTACAAGCAGTAATTAATTAGGCACTGTAGGATGTAATTAAAGAACAGAGATGAGTAATTTCTGTAACATACTGATTGACCAGCATTGGTCAGTGTTACTTTTTGGATGAGGGCCATTTTATATTCTTTTCCTTAATCTCACTGGGGATTTATAATTTGTTTGTTAAATCATAATACATGGCAATGTCCTTCAATTTTAAAGCAGAAGTTTAAAACCAGGGAACAGTGTCCCTGTGGGAAGTACCACGGCATAACCTTGTTTTGGCGAAGAAGAGAATCTGTAAAACTTTGTTTCTGTGTCTCACTTTTCTGTCAGGCAACCTTCATCACTGATTAAACTTCTGTTCCCTCTCACAACTCAAGGCCTTTTCCATAATGGTCACCATTTATCTGGACAGAATGACCTTCCAGTGCCCATCAGCAGTGCTTATGAAACGGCAGCTGGGATGAGATGTGTTACCTGCCTCTTGTGGAGAAGTCCCAGTGGCCTCTGAATGAAAGCACTAATCTGATTTCAAAGTGTCTGGCTTGCTCTGCTAGCAGGCAGAATTTGGACTGCAGATTCAGTTCCTTACCTTGGCAAACACAGAAAAAGTTAAAGGAGTTTCTACAGTCTTGTAGGGAGATCTATTTATTCATTATTTAAAAATAGCTCAGAAAATCTACAAATAATAATCTACTTATTCTCCAGTTTATTCCAAACACATATTATCACTGAGAATGTATGCTGTTGAGACAGATACAGAAATGGATTTGATTTTAATGTATTTAAACTTCTGGTATTCCTCAATACCTTGGAGCAGATTTAACTGCTTTTTAGTATTTTTTTTTTTTCCAGAATTTAAGCCCACCCACCCCCTTGTATTAAAAATGCCAGAAATACTTACAGTGTGCTTTATTTTGCTTTACCCTTTTAGCAGACAGATGATGCAGCACAGACCGATGGCCAGCAACAGACACAATCTTCTGAAAACACAGAAAACAAATCACAGCCAAAACGGCTCCACGTCTCAAATATACCATTCAGATTCCGGGATCCAGACCTTAGACAAATGTTTGGTGTAAGTGCTCATCATTTATTTCTGCTTTCTTTACATTTGCATTGCAATAGGTATTTTCTATTATAGGCAGCCGTGAGGGCTGCATCTGATTGAGGCTGTTTAACCATTTGCAGTAAAGATTCCCTTTTAATCTATGTACAACCAAACATCTGATTTGCCAGTCGCAACTGGGAAAAGAAATTACACTGATTCTGCTGTATGTGATGCCCTTGGGTGTTTTGTACTACATTCACAGAAAGCTGTCTGTGTTGGTTTAAAATATTACATGCATACATATTGCTGCTGTACACATCTGGATTTATCTGCCTGCATTTATTGATTTTGGAGAGCATGATGTTAAACGGTCAATGCCTGACCTCATGAGCAAGGGACCCAAAAGGAAGGCATGGGCTGAATTTCAGCACAAAGTTCAAAATCCTCATCCATCTCCACAGGTTTTGTAGGTCTGTAGGCTTTGAAGGTTTTTGTTAGTATTTTTCTAGAAGTCTCTCAATCTGTGCTTCTCTCCAGGCCACAGGTGCCTTCTAGCACATCCCCTGTGTCTCACACAGGCCCTGGACATGCCATCAGCAATAGGATTTATAACTGAGAGAGGTTAGACTGTGTTTCTACTCCCTGACCCAAGAGCTCTCAGGTTTAGTTTGAAATGCCACTAAGCATAATCTAGAAATAGTACTTGATCATCTATTAGAGTCCAAGCGAGGACTCTGGAGTATTTATGTTACTCTTGCTCTCTTTATTCTGCCTCACTAAACTGGAATTCTCTCCTGCATTACAGTTGGTTATTCAGTGCAGCACCAAGTGCTCCATGGCTCTGTACTTCTCTGCATCTTTCACATTCAGTTTAGATTTTTAAGTTCTTCTAATGTGTTTGTATGTGAGTCAAAAGACTGTGTTCCTTAATATTTATTCCTCTGAAGGAAACAGTCACTGGAAAAAGAATCCTGGTGTAGTACTGGGAAATGAGTGACTGTTCTGCTGTATCTGACTTGGTACAAGTTACCTCCCCTGAACGCAGCTTCCAGCTCATCAGCAGAATAGCAGAAGGCATAATAATTGACCCTCTAGAGAAAAATACGGTAATTTATTTAAACTAAACAAACCACTTAAAATAGATTTTATTTGAAAAAAACATTAAATGAAACAGATTTTTTTTTTTTTTTTTAGGTACTGTAATTTATAAATGAATAAAAACTACATTTCCTTTTAATGTTTCTAAGTCTTAGGTCTCAAAAGACTGACACTGGGGAAGGGCTGGAGTTTTCCAGCTGACTTCCAGAATGACTTGATCACAGTAAACTTCTAGCTTCTGAAAGGATAGAAAAATGACATTTCTGCATGTGTCAGTTGAAGTATGTCATATGAAACTTGGCAGGTCTGCATCATGTCCATGTTATACACAAAGCAGATGATCTTTTTACATGGACATGAATATAACAGAGGAGAATTGTTTAAATATCAAGTCCATCTCCGCATCGAGGCTGAAGCTGCAGTTAAAACATTAATTAATGATGAATGCAAGAACATGAAATAAGCCAAATAATACCAAGTGATGGTTTATTTTTGATGACCAGGTTGAAACTCTTTAATAAGCTAGAGAAGGAATACTGTCCTTTCCAGCCTGTAATTGTTTATTATATCTTAAAAGACTGTTGTATAGGCTCATTTCTGCAGTTCCTGGGACTGTTGTTGGGTTACTGTCCATTTCCCTGCCTCTAATGTGTGCCTTTTTGTTTAAGATGTTGGGTCACTTACCAGTGCTAACACTGATCCATACTACATGCTAATGACGTTTGAAATAACAGAAATGACCCCCTGATGCATTACATTGTCACCTCAGAAAACGTGTCCTAACAGGAAGTATTCTAACATTTATTCTCTTCCTAAGCCAAGTCCAATAGGGTCTTTTCCTTGGGGACAAGCAGCTGTGTTCAGCTTTTGTGTGTGCAAACAACATCTAGGGAATTCAGTGCTATTGTAAGGTCAATGGCAATAACAGTTACTTCTAATATTATGATAAAAATGCAATTCTGAGCAGAGAAAAAATCCCCCCAAAGTGAGTATCCATTCTAGTTTTTCAAATTATGCTCCAGTAAGGCAAAACTTCTTAGGGAATAATGGTTACCGATTTCAGCAGGGTGGAAAGAAATCCTCAGTCCTGGAAGCGAGCAACAAAACTCCCACCTGGTTTAATCCTATTCCTGTAAGGCAGAAGTAACCAAACTCCTTGACTTTTTTCTGGAAAATCCAGAAATTTGGGACTTTGACTTCAGTGTGATCATGGTTTAATGCTCTTTCCTCTCTGTCAGGGGGCTTCACTGAGCTTCATGTTCCTCTGTGGAATGACTGTAACGAGCATAATGATGCACACAACTGAGATGTAATATTGATCTGACTCCTTTTAGTGTGTCTTCTTTTGTGTTTAACAGTATTTGGTTTTATATTGTTTAACTTTTTTAAAGTGTTGCACCATTTTCTGAAACAAACATTTGTACTCTATGTGATAGAAGGGTTGAAGTTACCTTATTTTCATGTAACTTTTCTGTTTCTTTGCAGCAATTTGGTAAAATCTTAGATGTTGAAATTATTTTTAATGAGCGAGGCTCAAAGGTAAGCAGTTTAATTCACCTGTGGATTATTTTGTTTTGTTTAAAATACTTATATGAGTAAAAGGAAACAACTGCACTGCTGTGATAAAATAATGTCTGAAATTTTATGTTAGTGAGAACATCTGAGCTGTCAGTCAGTTTTCTAAGCAGTATGAAAATCATTGGACTCATATCTTTTAAAGGGGGTAATTTTAACTACTCCAGACTGTCATCTGTTTTATGAGAATGTTGATTTTTGCTGTCCTTATTCTTCAAGGGTAATTATTTCATTTATTATATGAGTCCATAGTTAAAGATATTTGTAGGTAGGTTTGTATTAGTACAGGTATTTTTTTCTTTTATTGAAATGAAAGATGATGATGATACTTTGTAACTATCCTCTTTAGTGATTAGCTGAGAAAATATGTGATTGTTCCTGATTAAGTGCAGATGTTTTCCTCTTTAGTTAAAGCCTTAGTACACCAACCCTTTGAAAAAAATCTATTTTAGCATTTATTTTATTAATAGAGTTCTTATTGTATTGGAAACGTTTAATTTTTTTTTTCCAAAATTACTTTGCCTTAAATGCATACTTCAGTTTATTCAGTATTTAAGAAATAAAGCAAGATAGAATGGCTATGACTGCATCAGCTGGTGCAAAACTGTAACCCAGTGTGTTCACCTATGATATCAGCTGCATTACAGGGCTTTATGTCTGTCATATGCATATCTTTTTTCCTTTTCTTGCCATGTCAGACCCACTAAAAAGTTTATTCACTAATGTTTCAATCTTCCTGTAGCTCATATATCATTTATGATTAGCGATGGAATGTTATTCCTGTTCTAGACATACTGTAATCTGTCATATTTTAAGAATCACATACATCAAAAATCTTAAATCAGATGTATTTTAATTCTGTTAATATTTATTTTCTGAAAATAAAGCCTTCACTTTTTTTTTTTAAACTTAAATGGAACAGCTGAAATCTCCTGGTTTATTATTCAGACATTAATTATTCCCCTTGCCTACCAGCGCAAATTCAGTTGGAACATTCATCACTTTTTCAGTAAACAGCTAAAATGGATGGAATTTGGTGGCTCAGAATCTCCTACTCTGGCCAAAATTTATTATTTTTAAATTATGGATGCTCAATAATGTTTGCAAAAGATATAGATTGTCCAGAACCTGCTGCTGCTGGATAGTCCCACCAGTTTCCAAAGCCATCCCCACTGGCCACCTTTGCTGGTTGTGCTGATGGGGTGGAGCTGAGCACCTGTGGTAGGAGTTTAAACTTTTGTTTAGCTGCTAAATCTTACCCAGGTGGGGATTTTAACCACCACACCTGCACTGGGCTCCTTAAGTGTAAGGTTTTGTTAAAGTTTTAGGGGGATGGCATAAGGAGGTGTTTCCAAATTGAGCTTTTTTGATGTTGACCTTGCAGCACTGAAACATCCCAGTGCCTTGTGCCAAAGGCAAGATCCTAGAACGGATTTCAGAAGGAAAAGGTTTTCCTAGCTGGATTTTAACATCTCTGCCTCAGTTACAACCTTTGTCGGGTCAGCCTGTTGTTAATAAATGCTCCTGCACCATCAGTGCTGCATCCCAGCTGTCTCCAGGGGAGCTGCTGAAGGTGCTTGAGGCAGGGCTGGGATGCCTCTCACAGCTCAGGACTGCTGCTCTCACCTCAGTCAGAGTTATTTCAAGTATAGCTACATGATATTCTGATTTGCAGAAGTATCTTTAGATTCTCTCAATTAAATAGAAAGTTAAGGAAAATAATATTAGGAATGAGAGGGACATCTTTTTTCTGTTCTTTCTTTTTCTATTTTTTTTTTTTATTTAATCTGATCATTTCGTGTCCATTCTGTAGGAATTAAGATGCACCAGATTAAAGTCCCATTCCTGGCAGTGCTTATCTATGTTTTCATAAAATCCCACTGAAACTGAAAGGACTACTAAGTGGTTTCAGACTGAGTACAGGTAACAAAGTTTGCAGGATCAGAATTCAAATTTGTTTCTAGCTGCAGTTTGGCATAAGAA
Source organism: Corvus kubaryi (assembly GCF_017639235.1). Classification (NCBI taxonomy): domain Eukaryota; kingdom Metazoa; phylum Chordata; class Aves; order Passeriformes; family Corvidae; genus Corvus; species Corvus kubaryi. The sequence goes on along the minus strand of NW_024581129.1, from coordinate 11,619,766 downwards.
TTGCTAGAATATGTTCTTGTTTCTGTTTCTTTTTCTTTCTTTTTATTCTAACAGTTAACGTTTTAAACGATTTCTTGCAAAAACAACAGAAGTAATCTCATTCTCATGCCGTAATAGTTAAGAAAAATGGAATTGCATATTCAAAAAAACATAACATTAGAACTCCACCATAAAGTATAAAATTATTTTGCAGAAGGGAGTCCTTCCATAAGAGAAAACCCTCAAATAATGCAAGTTTCATACTACAAATTTCTGCTTGTTTGAATGTGTAATACTAATGAAGAAAGCTTGGCTAAAATATATGACAACACTGATGACTTTTGAATTTTTGACCATTTTCTATCAGTTATTAAATCAATGCTCTAAACAGCTCTGTATATACATTCAGAAATCTATTTATGTGTGTATTAATATGTATCTAGTGTATATTATATTAACACCTATTTCTTCAAATAAGAACGCCAAAGTGCCTCCCAAATTAAATCAGAACCTTCTCACACACTAACTTGGCTATTATTAAATCATTTGACAGATTTTAAAAATAAAATGCATATATTTGCATTACCAGTTAATAGAATACAGCTGTTAACTCAGCTGCATATTAAATTGATGCGAAAGGGTTCATGTAGGTATTTGAATGTGTGATGGGTGAATCTGTGTTTTGTTCTTGAGTTTCTCTGTCAGCCAGGTGAAGTTAAAGATTTGCATAGTAAGAGCTTAATTTAGGTAGTGTTGATTATGACAATAAGTACAACATCAGAAATTTTAAAATTACAATGAGTATTATTTTCAGAATCTTTGAAGTTCCTATCATATCTTGGCTTGTAGCTCCACTTTGTATGTTTTTTCTAATTTTTTAGTGTAATTAGGTTTTTATCTTTCTCTTTAGCTGTTTGAACAAAAATTAACTGGTAGTGCTGTGAGCTAAGGAGAATGTCAGAAAGTTTTGACTGAACTCCCACCAAATGTTTGCAATTCTGAGAAGGGACAATTTCTCAGGCAAGAGAATAGGGAAAAAAAACCAAAACAGAATTGGGGGAATTTCTGCTATTGAATGAAGTTAGGCTGCTTAGATCCATGGATCCAGTGATGTTTTTTGCTGGGAAATTTTCTTAATGGCATTCTAAATTAGGAGGTTTTTTAACAGAGCTTTAACAAGGCGGGAAGGAGCAGTTGTAGAAGAAATAAAAGTTTAAAGTTGAGGGTGGTTTTAGGTATCAGAAAAGCCTGTACAGGCATCTAAACCATGGAGATTAGTGCTGAGGAGGGGGATTTACTTTCTCTCAACACTCCTGGTGCTTTGGGGAAAAGAGTTACATCCTCAGTGTCTTCTAGCAAGTGAGGTTGTGGCCTTGTGCTAAAATTGTGGAGAGTGGTGTGGAGAAAATGTGTGGAATCAGGTGTTCTGAGAATGGCTTCAGCTGGAGATGCAGCTGCTGACAGAGCACTTCGGAGCTCAGGCTTCAGGCTGGATTTATAAGGGGGGGAAAAAAGAGTAGCTGTGCTTAAGCTGCTTTGGAGAGAACGAAACAGAAACCACTGCTGTACATAAACGTCACTTTTTGCGTTATAAATGGGAATAAATAACTGACTTCTTTGAGTGGGTAAAATAACCCAAATAAACCAGGGAATTACCCTGAGAGTTACTTAACGTTTTTGGTTGACGGTTGACTAATTAGTTCTGTAGTTCATACCCATTCCTTTTCTCACTGCTTGGTGTCAGTTTTGCCTTAGTTTGATATTTGGTCTCCCCTTTGTGTAAATGACTGTATAAACGTCTTCCCCTTTTTTTTTTTTCTCCCCCCCCCCCCTTTTTTTTTTTAAATCAGTCATTTTGCATAACAGGTAGCACTGCAGAGAGGAACTGGGTGAACACTGACAAACTTAGCAAAGGGAGATGGGGAGCTGTGGTGCATAGCTGACTGCTCAGCAGCAGAACGGACTTCAGGCTAAAATAGAAATTAAAAAAACCGGTTTTAGTAGCACTTAAACTCTGTGAGCACCGGCTGTGTACAAAGCACCACGTGCAACTTGCAAATGGTTCTGGGTGTGAAAGCGCAGGGATGTAGAGCAGCATTTGTTCGGATAACTTTGGGAGGCATGCAAAGGCATTGTAGTGCTAATGCAAGAATTACTTCAAAGGGTTGGTGTATGTTTCTAAAATGTTCTTCGTGGTCAGATTTTCCCAAAATATTTGCCATTTTAAACAGTGTTTAATTTAACTTAGGACATAAAATGAATTTTAGTAGGATTTGAAATGTTTGTTTTAGCCTAGTATTACAAAGAAGGGCGTTTGTCATAAGCAGAAGTTCAGATTTGTCCCACTAAGGTGGGATTCTGGAGGTTTACCAGTTGCATGTTCTATATGTGGAAAATAATATGCAGAACAAGTAAATGAAGCAGTTAAACTTATTTAAAACGTTTGCATTTTTCTTCTTTTATCAGAGTTTCTTTTTCTATTCACATCATGTAATTTTCTTTGATCTGTTAATACAAGAAAGTTTATACTTTGTTCTGAAAGTATTTTTGTTTTGTTGGTGGTTTTCTTTTTTTTTTTTTTTCTTTTTTCCTTTTATAAAAAAATAAGTAAAGGCTGTATAGTTTGACAAAAGTTTAAGTTACCCTAGTGTTGCATGGGAACAGTGTTTCTTATGATCACAACAGCATGAATAAGTAGGCAATGTTTAGAGTATATTGACATTCAGTGTTGAATTTTGTGCACATGTTTTTTATTTTGTTGAGATATCTGCATGTCATTAAAATGTGGTTCATTTTCTTTTCTCATTAGTTCATTTTTTTCTATGTGAAGACACTGTAATTTATTTTAATTTCATTTTCTTATTGTTAGATTTATTTTCCTCTGTAGTGACATGTAGAAAGGTATTTTTGGTATCATTCTTTGACTTTCTCAGAGGGTATTATCTAACTGATGACAGAAAAAAAAAAATTTGTTCACATTTGTTGCTTATTTATTGCACATCTCAATACAATTATAATTTTTCTAATTTGCATGTTACAGAAATGAAGCAAGGACAAGAAAATATTAAATTAAAGAGAGAGAACATAAGCAAACAAGTGGTCATTGACTGAAATAATAATGTGCATGTTGTTTTCCCCCCTTCTCCCTCCTGCATGCAGGGATTTGGTTTCGTAACTTTCGAAAATAGTGCTGATGCGGACAGGGCGAGGGAGAAATTACACGGCACCGTGGTAGAGGGCCGTAAAATCGAGGTGCATGTTCAAAATATTTTCCTTTTCATCTTTTTTATAAATGTCTGCTTCACTCTCATTTGTTGTTTCAGATGCATCATTGGTGTCTTCTGTGTGCTCCCCTTTCCCCTTCCCATTGTTTATATATATATTTATATATAAAGAGAGAGAATCTGGCCTTACTTGGGTTTTTTATTATTATTTCTTTTGTAATTATTATTATTATTATTATCATTATTGCTGAAAGGTGGATGACAGAATTTGGAAAAAAAAAAGAAAGCTTTAATATTTTGAAGTTATTATTTTGGATGTTTTGTAAATCAATGGGTGCAGTAGATTCCAAAAACCAGCCAACAAAAAAGAAAAAAAAAATTAAAAAATTGAGAACAACAACAAAAAAAAAGTGTGACAGACAAAACAAAAACAAACAAAAGGTTGTTATTTTCTTTTTTTTGTTTGTTTTCTTTCTCTTTTTCCTTTTTTTTTTTTTCTTTTTTTTTGCTGCAGGGTTGATGTGGGATCCACAGTGGCTTTCAAAAAATTCAGATTGGGTAAGAAGCATCCAAAAGATGTACAAGAAACAAAGCCAGACTAGAGACCGAGCAATTTTCACATTTAATTTTAACGAAGCCATGAGGCTCTTTTGGTTGGGTGGCCTGAGCCATCCCCACCTCCAAAAAACACCCCCCATGCATTTCCATGCCACTGGATCCCCTTCAACACTGCCTCAGTCGTATTTGTTAGATTAAAAAAAAAAAAAAAAAAAAAATTACCAATTGAAAATGCTGTCGTCTTTTGAGTAAGATGTTGCATATTTTGCCTTTTCATTTTCCCCCCTCGACGGTAGCGCTTAGGGCCCTCACCAAACTCTCAGTAACCATGGTAACTGTATACATACCCATGCTGGCGATGGTGCTGAATGGTAAGTGGAGAAGTCCATCTGCCGTTTCACGTATTTAGCGCTGATATACCACGTGAATTTTTTTGACTTGTTGTATTAAGTTTTCTTGATGCTACATTTTTTTCTATATATTGGTACGCCTGTAATTGAGTGTACGTTTTAAGCAAGCCTGGGAGGCACTGATTGGATTGAGGATATGACTTCGTGCACATCTTACTCAGATTGTTAACTCCATATTGTGTTAAATAATGCACCCTCTTTTTATCCTTTTGTTAGCTGTGATTTTAAAGCTTGAATGATTTTGTTAATTCTTGCAATGAAAAAGGCTCTTGTTCCAAGTGTTGAATGCTAGATGTTGCTTTTCCAATGGTACTTCTCTTCTAAAGGGTTATGTTGCACACTGCTAAAATTCGTTTGTCCCTTTTTTGACATTTTCTTTGTTTCCTTGTACCTTGTCTCTTTCCTTTCTACTCCACTGCATGTTCCTTCATATAATCTTTTTTTTTTTTTCTGTTTTGAGTATTTATTGTATCAGTGTTATCATGGAATACAAGCATGCTCTTAAGTCTTAAATTATGCAGTACCTTTTAATTTGCTTTTAATGTCTTTTTATTAAAGTTTAAATGATATGATGTTGCTTTATTGAAATGATTTGTAAGTTAAAATGGTTATGAAAGTAAATGTAATTATAAATAGTATGATTTTGTTATGCACCTGTTGCCTTCTATAAATTAAATTGCATTTTATTTTTACATGACTAATAGCAGTAATAATGCATGCCTTTAATAGTGACACGGGCCCTCCCTGTAACCGTTTCTAATCCCCTGTTCTATGTGCTTAGGTAAATAATGCCACAGCTCGTGTAATGACAAATAAAAAGACCGTCAACCCTTACACGAACGGTAAGTGCGTGAGCCCCCTGCTCTGGGTGAACGTCCTTGCATGCCAAAGCCAAACCTCAGTCCTGCTCAACGGGGGCCCTCACCTGCTCCTGAGGTGTCTCACTCTGTATCTCCTGCATTCCCCAGGGCTCTGAGTCCCAAGGCATGATGGGGTTGGGCATGAATTCCATCTCAGTAGAGCTTGGCTGATTCACAGCTAGGCGGGCAGAGCAAGAATCCCTTTGACTGGAATCCCAGTGTTTGACCCCAGTGGCTTTTGTGTAGGACAATGGGCCTGATAGGAAAGTGATGTTCTCTACGGGGTCTGTGCAGTGTTGATGTAGTGATGAGTGAGCTAATGGGAGGATTGAACTTGGTTTGGGGGATGGAGGTAGGGAGACCAGCAAGAATGTCTTTCCTGTAGACCCTTTTACTACCAGAACACACATCCAGTCAAAGATCATTTGCTGTGTCCTCCTTTGACAATTTGATAGAAGAAGGGCAGACTGTTACTGGGTGGTGCTTCCAGCTTTTTCCTTTCCCATGGAAAAATCAAAATTCCAAGCTATCTAAAAATAAAATTCATTCTAATACTAACCTAAGTTGGTGTAATGCTGTACATAAATGATCCATAGTTATTTGTTACACATTAATAATCTGTAGTTATTTGAGGGGTTTGGAAACAATACATTTTTTAAATGTTTCCTTTGGGAGTGTTTGATCACGTGCTTAAATGTGCATTTGCTGGTTCAGAAAATTCAAATTCAAACAAGTTCCTAAATCAGCCATGTCAAACAATAACATGTGAACTGAAGTTAATTGCAATTGTGCTTTCAGTTTTACTAGACTGTGTAGTTGTTGGTATTTGATTTCAATTTAATTCAGGTTTTCCCGTCTGGTAGAAAGCAGATGAAATGTTTAGGAAACACAAAGGTTTCCCAAGGGTAGATTAGATTAGTTTCCATGTTGAAATACAATGGATCATATTTTCTGTATTTGAGGTCTCATTAGTGAGGTTTTACTAAAACCCAGGGCACACAGTGGCTTTATATTGTAATGAAAGGCTCATCACTTTTTCATGACGCAGTAAAAATAAAACACGGGGATGGTTTTCATGTGACGTGATAATTGAGCCAGTTAAAATGATCTGGAGAAGAAAGGTCTGAAATTCCTCATGCTTTCTTAGAAACTGTTTTCTTCCTCATTTTGTAAATGTGAATCTTGGCAAATTACACAGCTGGGAAAATCTCCTTGGTTTTTACTGGTTTTAAAGCATCCCAGTGAATCTAGAGAGAGACGTGAGGCTTGACTGGATCACATAAGATTTCGTTGCAATACAGAGCTAAATTAACCATGTACATGCCCTGCACTGCAGGATTTCTTGGGTCATACATTCTCATTTTTTAATCTGCTGTCAAGTGTTTCCGAGTTGAAGTGTTTTGTTTGTCATTTTCCATCCTGTTCCATCCAATCTAGATCTCACCAAGAGTATGAAATACCCTGTTCAGTGCATAAAGAATTAGCATTTATTTATTGTGATCCCAGACATCCAAGGTGTTGCATGCAGAATATTCCTATGCACACATTTTGCCAGGTATCTACCAAGCAGACCTCTGGTTGCAATTCATAACTTTTGATTATTTTAATCTTTTTTACTTTTTTTTTTTTTTTTTTTAATGTCTGAAGTCCCCTAAAGTAAACACACAAGGACAATCACATCCCTTTTGCATAATCATCACAAGCAACAAGGAATGAAGTGCAGACGTGTAAGGTGCTATTTAGTTTCATCAGTGTTTATACTATCAGTCATCCTGGCATGGTGCGAGCCTCGTTCTTTATCATTTTGTCAGGAATTAACCAGTGCTGGAGCTGATTATTTATTGAAGATTATTGTTGTCTAAAGTAAAGGTCTCATCTTTTAAATAAACTGTAAGGCCAGTTTTTCTACCTGCACATTAAAATTTGAAAGACTCTTCTGATGCAGGTAGCCAGAAACATTTTGTTTGCACATGCCTTTTTGTTTGCTTCAGAACCACTTACGTTTTAGTGCCTCTCTTTATTTTTCAAAGTGTGTGTTGTGACTGGCATGTTGTTGGCAGGTATTCAAAAGGTAGTTGGGGCACATGTTGTATTCTATCAAAATGTCAGGAACTGATATTTATTTTAATTTAAAAACAAGATACACTCTGTTTTGTGTTTCATTCCTGAATACAGCTGGTTGTTTGATAACAGGGCTCATGTTGCTAATGGGATTCCAGAAGTCAGTAGATTTCAAGACACAAAATCTTGATTGTTTTTTTTTTAATATATATAGCTTCGTTCAAATAAGTGGTTTGCTTTTGTGTCCTAAATGGTCTTTGAAATAAGTGTGCTTTCCAGTGACTTTTGACTCCCCAAATGAGCAGTTGCTGGGAGAGCTCTGCTTCGTGGGTTTGTTATCAGTCAGGGTGATTGTGATGGCTCACCTTGTGCTTTGGAAGTACAACTGCCTTCTCTTTTCAAAGAAATTCAGTGTCAGGGATGCTACATGTTGGCAAAAATATTTGAGACATTTTTAGATGTTCCAGCCTATCCTGTTCACAGTTGTACTTTCTTCTGATGCCCATATTGCCGTTCAGGATGCTCATCCAAGGGTTGTAGGGTACAGAGAATTATGGGCAGGTACATTCAGAGAACTGCAGCAATAAAGGAGAAACATGAAACAGAGATCTGTAAAAGGATAACTATGTTTTAAAGTTTATACTGGTGATGCTTTGGATTTGAGCCTTCTGTTGCTCTAAATACAGATTCAAAATCACATCTAGTGCCTATTAGCACAGTTAAATTCCTTCCCACTCCCTGCCCCCCCCTACCTGGGCAGCAAACAGGAGGGAAGGAAATGGAATCACAGGGTTCTTTCCTACCCAAGCCTTTCTCTGGCCATGGTGGCCTCTCTGGTCTGTGAAGAAAAATAATCTCTCTGTGTTGCTGTGCCCCATTTTCTACCACAGCTTGTTACCCCAAGATAGTTTCTTTCCCTTCAGCACACTGGACATGTGCTTCTGTGGATGACTGCACAGCCTGGGGAGCTGGGTCAGGCAGAGGGTTTTTTCTTCCCCTGGCTGGTTTTTAAGTTTCGAGCTTTTATAGTTTCAACTCGAGAATGAGATTAATATTGTGACACTAAGAAAAATGCACAAAATTACACTCACAGCCGAGAATTTGCCTCCTCCAGCTGCTGCAAAAGGGTTACTTGGCAGCTGCTCGCTCGGATACATCAACTCCCATCACACTTGATTAACCCACACAGCTATGGGCCAGCACATTGTTGGCTGACAAGATAAAGTTAAGTTTAATTACTGTTATTTTCACGATGAATGAAGTATTTCCTCCATAGACTTCAAAAAGTTAGATGAGACAGCCATCACTGGGAGAGTGGTAAGGAGCTGAAATATGAGACTGCCTTTCAGCTGTGAAGAACAATCTCTGTCTTCCAAGATTTTTTTTTTCTTTCTCTCAGACAAATTGTGGCACTGTTAGTGTAACTTAAAGCTGAGAGATGTCTGTCAGCTGCTTTGACAGCAAAAGCTGACAGATCTGAAATTCTGTCCAATCTTTCATTTTGGGTGGTGTTGATCAGTGGTCTTCTGAGGAAATATTGAATTTGAAATACTGAATATTCCCTAACATATATAAAGTTAGATTTTTACCGAAAGTCTCAAAATGTGAATTACTTTTTATCACACAAAATTTGGCTAAGAGATATGTTATAATCTGATGTTCCTAAATGTAATCCTATAGTATGTAAAATTGAAGGATCAGGTAAAACTCATGTGGTATTTTCAGGAGGAAACACATTTTAGCCCTTCTTGGCTGGGTATTTTAGCTTCCCTAACTGCGTTTTGGGTACACAGAGCAAATGTAGCCACTTCTGCAGATAAGGTGTCATGCAAAGCTGCTAACTCTGAACTTATTCATGAGTTGCCTTTCAAAACCCCCCTCCCCTCTGTGACTGAACAGTTAGCCGTAAATTGTTACTGTGGATGAGATAGAGGTAACTTGAAAGGGTAGGAATAGTTTGTTTGTTACTGAGATTTTGCATTGCACTTTTTCAGTCTTACAATGCCTTGATGTTTTATGATTTTCCGCTGTGCTTTTTGCATTACGTGATACGGCCAAGGCAGAAATAAACCTAGTGTGCATTTAAATTCCTCTAATCTTGGCCTTTGTGATTTTGAAAAGCCTTGTTGCCAGTGTCTGGATTGTATTCTGATTCCAGAAGAAGTTTTAAGTTCTATTTTAAGTACCATAGCTCTGGAGTTTACAACATGCTTTTGCTCAGGTTTTTTTTCTTTATTCCCATTTTAAAAAAGTGCTCCCCACTCCTCTGATTTGAATGTGCTTTAGGAAAAGCCCTAATTTTTCAGTTCCAGTAGTTCAAAATAATTGTTCACTTAAGGAAAAAGAGAATGTGGGTGGGGGGATGTTCTGTGGAGTTTGCACTTAACTGGGAGCGGATCTACCTGTGGCTGAGCAAACCACAGTAACTGGCACTGCACCACAGCTGAGAACACTAATGAGTTTGCAGCACTTTCTCATGCTCTTCCCTTGCCCCTTCCCTTCCAATTCCTCCAGCCTGGTTGTCTTTAACATGACCCATGCTTTGCACACCCCGTGTGTCTGCAGCCGGCCTGGGTATGCTGCATCAGATGTAAAGTGTAAGCAGTAATGGGGAGTTTGGCCAGAACACAGGTGCAGAAGATCTGTGAGTTCTGTGCTGTTGTTCTATGCCAGTAGTGGGAGGACAGTGATTATTTAAGAGCAGGGCAGTGGCTGATTTGTACCCCCCGAGAGTTCTGCCGGATGTGGCTGCAGGATTCTCTCCCCTGCTGGCTCTCAGTGTTTATCAGCTCTGAGCACAGGCACAGCCACTCCTGGGGTGTGTCTGCCCTTGTCCTGTGCCAGCACAGGCACTCGGGGGTACAAACACACAGGAACAAAGTCCTGGCATTTGACTGGATCATACAGAGCATCTCCTGCCTATCACAACAGACATTTCCGTTCTGTGGCTGTGCTTTCATTTTTGCCAGGGTAGAATCAAAATGCTCCAATTACTTGGTCACCCCATAGCCCTTGCTAACAAAGGTTTATCGGAAATGTTTGTGTCCAGAGAATGAACTGTTCTCGCCCCTTTGGCTCGTAACCAGAGAGCCAAAACAATGGCTAAGAACTCATCTGCTCTGTACTAGAGGGTATGGGGATACCTGAACTAGTGCTGACTTAATTCCTTGTCTTAAAGGAGTAAATCCATGTTTATTTCAGCCAAGGTAATTCACCTGGCCATTTACTCCAGTACCACGTGTCTGGAGAATGCCTTGTTTCATGACTTATTTCCATACTTCAGACTCAGATATTAAAGATCAGTAATCAAAGATGCCTATAAAACTTAATTACAGTGATCTTTCTTGATTTTCTATACAATAGTAGTAACAGTACTAGTAATAATAGTTGTTATTAATATCGCTAATTGCAATATTAACTGTTTTGTTTTTTTGTTTGCTGCAGGCTGGAAATTAAATCCAGTTGTTGGTGCAGTTTATAGTCCAGAGTTCTATGCAGGTAAGGATTGCTCTATGATTGTCCAACTGCCCATGTTTGATTTTAGTATTCTTTAAAACATGCAAAAGTACAGAATCTGTGTTTGGCGTGAGGCTTGGTTTCTTTGTGTGATTCCCATTATTTACAAGTCATTTATACATTTGTGATTCAAGGTTTTACCTTACCTGGGCATACGAAACGTTCTATAGAAGATATATGAATACCTTTTTATTGGAAAGTAGATAGGATAATATGAAGTGTACTGCAATATTCTGGTCTTACATTAGATTTTATTTTATTTTGTATTTCAGTACAGTCACTTTCTTCCAAGAACTCTTTAGTAAAGAACCACGGCAAAAAAATCTTATCTTACGAAAAAATGCATATATTTTGTACATATATGTATGTAGACATACATAGGTATAGAGTATTTGCATTCATAATTTTTTCGTGAGCATTTTTCTTTAAATTTTATGTGTAGTTTTTCAGTTTGATGTTTTTGTATTTTAAATCTATATCTTCACCTGACCAAGACCAGATTCTGATCCTGGTTGCAACTTGAAGTTAAAGAGAATCAGGTTTGGTCTGCCGGGAGTCAGTCATGGCTAGCACCAGTTTCTAACTGTGCTTTAGCAACGGGATTGAAAATAAACTTATTTGTACTCTGAAACCCAGTTGATTCTAGAGGAATTTGAATGCTGCCCACAAACAGCTATCAGGAAAACATTTTGCATGGATGGTTGTTAACAGGGAGGTTGTTAACAAGAGATTGCCTGCAGAACCTGGGGAATCTCCACTCATGGTGATATTCGAGTCTCCAGTTGACAAAGCTGAAAAACTTTTGTTAGTTTGAGGGTCACCAAGAGATGAAAATTGTTGAAAAAGACACTGTTACAAACAGATACTTGTGGTTAAAAAACTGCCTCCACAGAGATAGATAAAAATGTTCCAATTAGGGTAAAAACGGCACAGTATAATAAAAATACTAACTGGGCATTCATGGAATTGCAATATTTGGTGTAGGCAGAATTTATTTCCTTGCTGATGTGTGTCTATGTTGAAAACAGGAATTTAACATTGATCTCGTTTGAGTAGTTAGTGAACCAACCCTGAACCTGCATAAATTAGAAAGTCAGAGTTATTAGTCATTTTATATAAATGACTTTGTGTTAATGACAAATATAATAATATTCCCATAGTACAGTAATCAATTTTCTAATATGTATGCAGAATTAACAATCTGACTTATAATTGTCTCATGAAGTAGGGCATGAAGAGTTCACATAGTTTGTAAATTAAAATCAATATTTTCAATCTCTCCTGAAGGTAATTTTCCTAATTTACTGGACTTTTCCCTAACATTTATTTTGTCTTTTAATTATAAAATGGCAGGTTATTGATTTTTTTGTATAACCTCCTAAAGTCCCAAGTGCATTTTTATTGCCAACACTAGGGAGGTGTTTGCCCTTCTTAATGAGAATCTTTAATTACCATTAGAAGAGCATTAATTTAATTTTATGAATTATGACACAAACTCCACCACACCATTGCAGAAAGTTTTATCAAGATACGTCATTTATTTATGATTTTTTTTCTCTTTATACATGCAGGCAGGTTTATGTTTGGGTTTTGTTGGGTTTCTTAATGCATGTCAAATGTATTTTGTTTATATTGACTAAAGGATGCTATTTCTCACATTTGAACATTTAAACTTTCTTTTAAACAATTTTGTTAAAATTGTGCCGATCTCCTAAAGTTGTTAGGAAATTAATAAAACAGCGCTTCAATTCTTGCATGTTGGACTAGAACGCTGTGACTTACCTTTACTTTTGGGGTCCCTCCACCACCTTCCTTAGAGAAGAAGCAATTGAATATTTGAAGATTATAAAATTAGAAATGTGAGTTTTAAGACAGTCAGAGTCCTACTTGTTTAATTTAATTGTTGTCTCCAGCACTGTCATGATAAAACTGTACCAACTTTTTCACAGTCAGTGTGAGAAGTTCCTTTAGCTCCTAATAAATGATGAAAAATTTGGCCACTTCTGAAATAAAGATGATACATTTACAGAGAAACTGTTGATTTAAAGTACCTTTAATCTTCATAAATAAGTGAAAAACAGAAGGTTATACAAAGCTGTCAGGATGGCACTGATGAATGGCAAATTCCCCCGTTTCTCAATTGCCAGCGGAGCCGCAGCCGCGAGGCTTCCCCGTATTGTACATCAAATCTGCCAACTCATTTCTGTGATTAAATATTCCATCAGTGCGGGCTGGAAGGCGGTAAAGCTTAACAAGATTCATAAGATGCACCACTTGAATACACATAACTCACTTCCTTGGATGGAGAGCACCCCGCATGCACAGGAAAATTAGAATTGAGTTAAATTACTCCGTAAGACAAGATCAATAGAGAAAGGAGAAGATCCCCTAATGCAATGCAAATCTAAGATATAGTTATGTCCTGACAACTTGAAGCAGACAATTAAAGTCAAATAGGGAGGAACACAGTGTAAATCAACCCTAAAACCTTGAAGATAATGGTAAACAGTAGGACCAGTGACATGATTGTTACAGCTCAGGGTTTTTTTGGAGTGTACGCTTCTGTGAAGAAAAACCTTTATTGAGGAAATGTGTGACAGCTAAAAATGGAGAGTCTGAGATGCACAACAGACACTATGGCAAGAAAGTATTGCTTGGGGACTGCAAAATACTATACATTTACAAAACACTATGGATTTTTCTTCCTGGGTAGCCTTTCAGAGCTGTTTTTGTGCCTGTGAAATGCTCATGCTGCAGTAAATTACAGCGCTCCGGCACTGTGGCTCTTTAGCACTGGTGGCGTTGGCGTGGATTTCCAGGGACACGTTTGGGAAGGGCGCTCTGGAGACTTCTGCTGCGCTTCCAAGGCCTAGCAAGAGTCCCAGGTGGCCACCAGTTCCTGCCCTTCCCACCCTTCTGCTGGGAAGTCCTAAAACGATATTTCAGAGAAAACGAAAAAGACTTTTTTTTTTTCATTTATCATTCCAGCTTTGCACAGAATTACACTTTTCTGTATATGCTCATGGATAGGAAATTTTTAAAAAAATTATTTATGGCAACAGTCTCCCTCTAGTAAATAAAAGCATACTATTTAAGGGGGTTTTCCTCTTATGAGAAAGAAATGCTTAAATGAAGTTATGATATCCATTTCTTATCATTTCCAGTAAAATATTTATTAAATTCTTAGGCAGGTCCTAATAAGGAAATTTGTAGCAAGCACTCTATGATTTGTCTCACAAAGTCTTCATGAAAACTGGGATAATTTTTTTCATCTGTTTGTATATCCATCCAGTTTCAAATACATCCCATAGTTTTCCTTTATTTAAGCTAGATTTTGTTCTTTTCTCCAAACATTCATTTATGGCTGGGAAAATACAGCTTTGCAGCTGGGTTTCTTTACTAGGTATGCTCTGGTACTTTCTTTTTTTTTTGTGGTTTGTTATAATATCATTTTCACCTGCTTATTTTTATATAGTGTATATTTTATCTGTAATACTGAGCCTTTCTTTCTGCCTCAGGCAGTCTGACAGTCAGGTTCCATGTTGTTCCTTTCAGTTATTGCAGATCTTTTTTTTTTCTCTTTTGGGCTTTGGAATGATGAATTTTTGAGCAATCTCTTGCACTCTCCTTATTGAAATATAGAATATTGTTGCACCTGTGTTACTACAACAGATCAGCCCTGTAAAGCAGGTAGCTTGAGACACAGCAAGGCCATTTTAAAAGACTTTGTCATTCCTGGCAGAAAATGGTTTTGCTATACCTGTTGGAGAGGCTCACTGTTGGTAGTTCCCAAATGCAAGGTGGGGGAAAAGATGTCACAGAAATTACCTGGAAAGCTAGTGAATGCTCTTTCAGAGAACAGTTGAATTCACAGTGACTCACATGAGACAATATTCTTATCTGGTCACAACCAACAAACAATCAGAAATTTCAAAATTGTAAGTTGACAGTGGAGAAAAAGGACTGATGATTAGAGGTGAAGAACCATTAGAGCTAGTCATGGAGCACAGCTCAGTGGAATTTAGAAGATCCCATCCTCCTTTTCCTTAAGGCACTATTATTTTTCCTGAATTTCCTTAAGTTCTAGGAGTTTCAGGAGGTAGTTTCAAGTCATCCCACGTAGCTGAGTAGTTGTATTTACTTCATAAATGGTCTTAACCCAGTGAAGACTATTGTAAGCACCCAGTTTCTTGGGCAGATATTCCAAGATCACTGGCAAAATTTTCCCCATCATGCAAAATGAGAGAGGGGAAGAGTCTATGCCTTTTTAACTATTTCATAAGCCCTCAGAAGACAGAGAAGTTTTAGATGCCTGGAGCTTTTTGGCATGTTTGGATTTGGAAGCCAGCAGCATCCACCAACAATCAGATTTTGTAACAAACTTCCTTTCAAAAATTTGTTCAAAAGTTTGGAATATAATGTTATATATAATTAAGAAGTAAAGAACTACCGTAGCAATATATATAAAAACATGCCTTTAAGTAAGAGGAATCCAGGGGAAGACAGGATTCCTGTACACTTGCTAATACTAATTCTCTTTGTTCATGTCTTAAAGCATCTATTTCTGGAGTGTAAGAGCACCTGGGATTCATTTCATCTTTCTAGTGTTTCTCTTGGAATTTAAATGAGTCTTGCATAAGCTCAGCAAATACCCTAGAAACACTTCTCAGTGAAGATGCTTGGAGTTTGGGAAGCTGAATTATATGCTTGCACAGCAATTCTAATCCTGGGGTAAAAGTTCACTGTATTGCATCTCTAAAGCAGAATTTTTGTAAAAGCTGTCTGTCACTACATAGATTTACTCATTTTACAATTTGATTACATACACTTAGAGTCAAACTTTGCTATCGACTAAGCAGATTTTCCTAAATAAATATATTTGCAGTAGTGTTAGATAAACACCTTAAATAGTTTTCTAATTACAGTTAAATAATTATTGTTTAATATTCCACCTGTGTTTTATAGATGCTCCTCTTCAAAGTATAAAACAAAGCTGTAACTGTTGTTTCAAAAATCATAATGTTAAACGTGCCATCAGACAAATGAGGACTTCCTAGGTAGATTAACACCACTGATGACAGCTAATGCATTTCTAAAACTCTGTGGAGCTTTTATAAGCCATTAGAGAGGAAATCCGGGTTTATGAAAGATGAATAAAGCCAATAGAAAAATGGAATTCAGCATCTCTACTAGTTATTTACTAAAAAAAGAAGAAGAATCCAGAATTAATTATGCCTTATGCTACATTATTATGAGTTCTTCATTAAAATATATACCCTCATGGAAACTAAACAAGGCTTATTTAAAGATAACGCCAATGACTTATTTTTTTAAACATTAATTTAGTCAATCGGTTATATATTTAAATCTGGAGGAGGATTAATCTACTTCTATTCACTGTTGTTTTTAAGTCTGCACATTTTAAAGAGATCACCACAGATACTGTCAGTATTACCTTTTAAAGGTGTTTCTCTGGGATGTATATCACATGGTATATACTTAGGCTTTGGTATTCTTCCTATGGGATTTCTAGAAGAAATTCCATAGATTTGATTATTTAACTGTAAATCTTCAACCATAGATGCAGCTTTATGAAGGTAGGAAACAGTTAAGAAGGGAGTTTTTTCTTCTTCAGTGTAAAAGTTTGTGAATTTTGTCCCCGGTCCATTATGAGAGGGCCATTTGATACTGGATTATGATGGATTTGTTCACAAACAGAATCTGTAAAAACAAGAAATCTATATTTGCTGAAAGCTGGAGTCCTTTCAAAATAGGGGAAATGATGTGTTTGGGGTGGATGGCTGGATCTCTTTGCTTGCTGGTAAAATCTTGCTGAGATGCAGGTCTTGATCTGCTGACCATGTTTCCATGTTTCTACTGATTTCACACAGAGGTTTCCTTATTTGTTTAGATATTACTTAACCCAAAAGAAAGCCTTCTGACCAAGCAGGAGCTGTACTGTCCTTCTTTGTCATTGCATTGTTTTCTAAGTCTTGTGTTTGTTTCAGATGTTTTTATTGTGGATATATTTGATCAAATTTCAAAGGGCTAAAAAAGTTAAGTACCCACAAAGAGAATCTTTAAGGAAAAATTATTTCTTCTCTTATTTAAACATCATTCTGGTGCTTAGTGAAAATGTGTTCTTATGGCTTCCTGGTTAGTAAGAGACCTAAAATGCATTAAATAAATAAGGTGGCAGCCTCTCCAGACTGTGTATGGTGTAGGTTTGGAGGCTGGATATAAATCCAGCTGGTTTAGAGCTACTGCTCCCATCTAGATCACGAACTAACTACTTGGGCAGCACGGGTGAGCCTGGGTGGGCACTGCCTGGACCTGAGTTAATGCAAGATGCATTTCTAGAATAAAACTGGGGCTGTAATCCAAGTGCCAGCCATGGATATATGTAGAAAGCACTGGCTTAAGAATCTCTCAGGAAAATTTAAGACAAACTGCAAGGTCATCACTGGAACACTTGTTTGTCCAGAACTGGGTGGGATATTTGCAATGCTAGATAAATTAATAGCAGTTATGTAGAGGAATAAATTCCTCTGATTAGAAGAATAACCAAGTTAGGAATATCCATGTGTTAGAATGGACAGTCAGGCAGACAAACTATTCTGAAATGTAAAGTAATAAAGTAATATATGAAATGTAAAGTTAATATAGTTATGTGGAATGGAAAACAACTCTGCTCTGTGTTAAACGTTGATTATATCTGTAAATTAATGCTAAAGCAGTTTGAAATTATGGTTAATTGTATTCCAAACATATTGCTAATGTTTTCTCTTCCATCTTATGTGGTTTTTTTCCCATTTTGGGCATTGGATGACCGGATCCCCAATATAAACTGTAATTGCATTTCATAATACTTATTGAGAGCAACTTTCAAAATACAGAGTTTTCAGTTCATTTGTTCCTTATGAAGGTAGCTGAGAGGGGGCTGTGCTTTACAAGCTTTACAAGCTCTGTTGGTTTGGTGCTTTCATATTTTCTTTGGAAATCTCTAAGCATAGAATTGTTCCTAGTCAAAGTGAGTGCTTTAGAAAGTTTGGAAATACTGCATTACCATTTCTTTAATGGCTTTTCATGCTCCTGAAATTCTGGGACCTGTCTGGGCTAGGAAAGAAACAGACTAGGTAAAGCCAGGATTATGCACGATGATTCAATTTTTGGTCTTTTATATTCTCAGCTTGTCATTCAGAATAGAATTTTATTTATAAGTTAGAACCAGCATTCACTGATGTAAGCAAAGAGAACTGAGGGATTAGTAATTTGCATCTCTGCATCTAATTGCATTAGATTTGCATCTCTGTCTTATAGATTTACTGAAAAAGGTAATTTGCACAGAAAATAGTGTCTTGACACAATATGAGAGGATAAAGCATAAACACATTCACTTGTAATCCCTGCAGGGCCATGTTGAAACTGTAGTGTTTGTGTTTGGGCAGAAAGGCTCCAGCTTCATTTTTTCTGTGTTTCTTTTCCTATTGCAATCTTTATTCAACAGTCAGACATATGAATGCAACCCATTTTAGTTATCAGCAGAACATGAGAGCATTTTGTATATTCTCAAGTATCTTATTTCAAGAAGAGTGTAATACCAGCTCAGAGTTTACTTCAAAAGTTTACACTTCAGAATTTCTTCATATTTGTTTCTCAAAGTTACAAGTGAACCAAGAACAGCCATCATTTACCTGCTTACCTGCTATGTCTGCTAGAGGACCTAGAAAGATTAGGAATAAAGATTTGATTTTTCAAAGATCCTGAACAACTCCAGTGGGAAGCATGCCCCAGTGTAAAATAATGGCAATGAACAGCACAGAATATTACTTTATGTGCACCTGAGGTTGTAGAGAGAAATCTTACAGTGAACATATTTTGCAGGAAATCCTGATGGTACCACTCCATTTTTTTTTCATGACTATTGAGTGCCTGTCCAGTTTTTAGACTTTTCTGATGACAGTGTGTGGACAAGGATTTACACTTGGATGCCAGTGATAAAGTTCAGTACAAGCACAGGTAAACTCACTAAGAGTGTTGCAGATTTTGGTACAAGGACCAGCTGAGTCTGTGCGATTTAGTTTCATTTTAGTTACCAGACAAGGATTGCCTGTGGATGATTAATCTCTTTTAAATTATTTTTGGAAAGGGCAGTTTGCTGCAATTGCTTTACTTTGTGTGTGGAAACATCACATAAATTTTTCCTGCAATGCAGCCAGTCTATGGGAAGGCTGGCTTGTTAATTAAATTAGAAACCAGTCAGTCACAGTGTGTTTTTAAGCAAGCAGGAGAAGGAGTAATCCCTGTTACTGTGGAATGAGTTACCTGTCCTACAGAGGGAAGAGGTGGGGAGAAGGGGAATTAGGGGGATTATCTCACGCCAGAGCTGCAAATTTTGTTGCTTCTCTGATTTTTACTTGCATGATATTGACCCCTTCCAATCCCAGTTTGTGACAGCATCCTGGATACTGCACATGAATAACTGGAGTGAGAGGTCTGTTTCCCAAAAGCTGGGAAATGGATGATATGGCCAGCAAAGAATAATTGGAAGGGTGGTTTACAGATTATGTTTGCTGTAACATTCATTGCTGTTCCCTGAATCAGTGCCTCAGTTCATTGAGTGTTTTAGGGACACTCTAGGAGTGATAATAAAGAAAGATCCACTATGCTTAGAAAAGTGATGGAAAGGAAAATTAGCAACTTAAATAGAATTTTTGGATGGAGAGATCTCGGGAAATGTCTTAGAGACACATACCTTCACTGTCTGTTTTTTGGCATGGTTTTTTCCCCCATCCCTCTACTTTTAACAATGTATATCAGGTTATTTGTGAGTCAGGGACTTGCTACGTAAGCGTGGTAGAGGGCACAGGTTCTCATTACCAGCAGCAAGCACATCCAGGCTGTTCAATAATTGAATGTATTTCAGGTGTGCTGTCAGAAGGCAACATAGAAACAGGTTTGGACTTAGGAAAATCACCTTTAGACATCAACTACTTTAGATTCTCCTCCTTACCCTCTTGTGTAAATGAAACTATAGATAAGCTTTGGTGGGATTAAACATAGATTTTGTTTGTATTTTTAACATATTGGAAGAAAGGAGGTGTGTGGTTTGGGGTTATGTTACTTTATTCCTTGTTAATAATGGATGAAACAATCCAGTGTATCAACACAACCATCCATGAGTGGTTGTGTTAAAATCTGAAGGACATTATTCAATTTATCGAGATCCCAGATAACTGAAGGCCCTCACAGAGCACTTCTTTTGAATTAACAGCATATTTAAAAGCATACTAAGTCTGTGTAGTTTGACTATTGATAATGAAGGGCTAAGAGAGCACTTAACTACTATTATGTATTCAAGAGAGAGGCTGTAGAGGCTCTCTTTAAATTCCCTAGTCAGAAGGGACAATAGATGCTAACACACACTATTATTGTACAACAGGAGCCTTTTATTAGGTGTTTCTGATCTATTTCTGTGAGACATTTTGAAATAATCCATCACAGAACAATATTTCAGACCAGAACAAGAATAGTGCTATTTCTGTCTGAAAATGCCAATATAAAATTACACTTTTAGAACAGCAGATCGAGAGTGGAGATGGATTGCTTATGAGGATCCTTGATACACTTGCAAATCTCCTGATTTGTTCATGAGAGATGCAGTTTTACAGTTTTCTTCATGCACTGAACAGCAAAGCGTTTAGGAATAATAGTTGTTGCAAAAGGCACAAAGGAACAGAGTGGTCAGAATGACCAGAACTAACTCAGGGAGCCCTGGCTATCATCCAGCTGGACTGGGAGAAAAAGAAAATGAAAAAAATTAATCGCTGAATGCAATAAAGAATGTATTTTTTAGATTTAGATTAGGCTCTTAAAATAACAATTTATATTAATACAGGCAAAATGAGATGTAAATAGCTTCAGTTTTATCCACTTTTTCCTGTGGCTTTGTTTGGATTTTTTTGTTTGTAAATAGTATTATGAAATGGATGAACTGATACTTAGTAGTGAGAGGCAGTAAGAAGCTCCTTTTGGTAGCACAAGAGAAAAGAATATGTGTAAAGAGCAGCTGATTTACCTGGAAAGCTGAGAGCACAATGGATTAGAATAACGTAATCATCACTAAATCTCCTTGTATGTGGTAAGTTACTTAGTTCCTCTATTGCAAACACTCATTTTGGCTACCTGTGCACTAAAACCCAGCGCAGACCAGCCCTGCACATTGAGCTGATTAACTCCTGCCACTGAAAATGCTTACCCTCACCATGAAGGCAGCAGTTGGATGCTGTAGAGAACTCAGCACCACTGTCACTCTCCAGTTCTTCAAAGAGCTTTCTGTGAAGCTGTGCTTCCTTAGGGTTGCTGGAGGGAGAACATTTTTCCCCTGGGTCTCACTTTGTTATGCTCCAGGGCAAACCCCCAATGAGTATCATGTGTCCTCTTCTTTTTTGTAATTCCCCCCAAATTCTTGGAGAATAAGTAACAGCGCTGTAAATTGGAAACTTTTGTTTCGTGAGCCAAGGTCCTAATGCCATGTGTATGGGGAGGTGGTGCATTGTAAGCTCAGGTTCTCTGTCGTGGTATATAACCTTTAAACCATTGCCAGGAAAGCTTTCTAGAAGTTTCATCTCCTTCCTGTGACAGGAGAGAGCTGGGCCCATAATCGAGGCTGTGCACCAACAGCATGATTTACACCAACAGCATGATTTTAGCTAATGGTATGTGGTTTTTTTCTGCAGAAAATGTTATTTCAGTTTATACTTCCCCAAACAATACCATAAGAGATTGCAACTAATTTTTAAAATTCTTTTAAACGAATTGCAGATCTTTACTTCGAAGCTGCCTGTAGTGCTGGCTACACAGTGGTTCCAGTTAAAAGCTATTTTTAACAGAAGGGGTTTAAAAATCCTCTATAATTTAGTGGGTGAGTCCACATATTGTTGATCCTTGGTGTTCCTTCTTGGCTCTTGGAGTATTTGAGAAATACAGTGATTTTTTTTTTTAGCTGTGGCATGAGGCTAAACACTTTACATGAGGCAGTGAGTACTCTGCAGCACCACGAGTACGTTGGTATTTCTGTAGATTAGTTTGTATGCATCATGTAAATAACTGTACACAAAAAACTTATTTTTAAAAGTATGAAAAAATGCGGGAAAATGCATTTAGTCAGAGATCTTGAAACCACTGGGAACTGAATTTCAAGTATTCTAAAAATATCAATGACTGCACATCACTTTTTTTTACAGCCTGAATATTTTTGGAGTAATTATTTCTCAAAATAACTATGGTGCTTCAGCAAAGGACCTCATCAAACAGTGCATTCTTAATCATGGGCTGGAGGAGAAAACAGTGGAGGAAGAGAAGAATGAGTGGGAATAGTCTTTGATCTTGGGAAGCCTGGTTTTGTCTGTGCTGCCAGGCAGCATTCCAGGGGTGAGGGCTGGGTCTCTGCAGTGTTCCTTCCCCCAGGCTGGTCCCCTCAGTGTCCCCTCTGCCACTGCTCTCTCAAAACTCTATATTAAAATCCTCTTTCTTAAAAAAAAAAAACCACCAAAAAACAACTCTTTTATTCCATCACACTAGAATTTAGTGTTCTGGAGGAATAGTAATACTTTTTTTCCCCATTGGGGAATTTATAGGTTGTTTCTGTGTTCTGAGGTTTATCCAAGATCTTACTGTAAATAATTCAGTCTTCCCTCAGTTGTATTAATTGCAATTTAAATATTTTTAATACCAAAATTAGATGCAGAAGAAATAATCTTTTCTTACTAAAGTCGATTAAAAAGTTCAATATTTTTTCTCACAAAATCTAATAATAATGTTTTAGTTATCAGTATTAATTTTATGTACAAATTCAAAGGCAGATTGTCAAAATATAATTAGAAGGCTCTATGCAAGAAATTAAATACATTCTAGTAGCACAGATGAAAAAAGCATCTGTTTTGAAGTACTTTAATTAGAAATTAGATGACTAGACTAGGGAAAATTAGATTTGTATAAGACAAAATCAGACGAAATACAAGAATCTTAGCTGCAAAGAATAGGAAAATACCTATGGAGCATGGAGGAAGCCAAGTGTTATCTGGGCTTTACAGTGAATAATGTAAATAAACTGTAACCTTTGATTTCTAAAAATATTTTTATCTGTTTTCTAGACATACTTGAAGTCATTATTGTTGTATTACTCTTAAAACCTAATGAAAATGACTGATTTTCCTAATGTGTTTCTCTCAGCTGGATGAATGCCTCTGGGTTTTCAGCTCACTTTCATTTTCAGGCTTCTGCAGTAGCTCAAGTTTTAAAGCATCTGTGGTGTTAAATTCATCCATATTCCATCATACACATTCCTGGGGTCAAAGGAGCGTGTGGATGGGGCCTCTTTATTTCATAACCTGAAAATGCTGCTTGTAGTTAGGATCTCAATAGGTTCATGTTCATTTGCCAGCTTCCACATGAGGGCTGAAGGCTGAGAGAGATATCAACATATCAAAGGGGGAAAAATAGCTTGTTTTATGTTTTATCTTTTATATTAGCCGTGGATGGCTGGAAAAAAGGAAGCATCTCTAAATCCTGTTAGTTAAGGGTATGCTATTGTCTAGGAAGGTTAGAAGCATAGTAATTAATGAGATTTCCAGTAGTCACAGTCTTAGTTAAATCGCATAAATTACAAGAATTATTTTATTACTCTCCAGTATTTCCAATATTTCTCCTTCAAGTGACAGCTGCAAGCAACAATCAAAAAACTGGTTAATGGCAGAAATTTTTTACAAATACTTGTTCAAAGAACTCTGGCCTGGTGAATGGAAGTTGAGAATTGCTCCTGCAATACTGTGGAAAATGTATTTGTACTTAATGCTGTCCTTCCAAGCACATTGGACTCTGCTGTTCCATTGCATGTCAATGCACAGTGTCTGAAGTTTCACAAATCTCCATGTAGATTTGATGGGTTTGAATTGTGTGATTCAAAAATCCTGACAGCTTGAAGCATGTCAGTGTATGTGTATATAAAATCCTGTGTGTGTAAATACAGATATATGCACATATATCTGCAAAACCAGATGTCTCATATCCCACTTTTCCTCATGGACTGTATTCCAGAAGTGCAGAAGTTTCTTTCCTAGTTTGAAAGTGCAGTTATTTCTGCCTCTGATCAATGCTCAATCTGTATTCAGCCAAGACTGTTAAAATACAATTTTAAGAAAAACTGAGGTGTTTTAAGTTCATTTAAAAGAAAAAAAGGAAAAAACCTGAAACTTGTGTCATTTGTTCAAAATGAGCACTGCAAAAGTGTTGGTTTAAATGGATTTGGTTATTGCTTTTACTTTTATTCCTTTGGGAAAAAAAAAAAAAATATATATATTTTGTTTTATCTGGTTTTGTTCTTAATCCCAAACCCAGCTTATTTACTGGAAAGTAGCTCATATTTGTGCATTTCTCTGAGCAAACAATACTGAATTCAGATGTGTCAGTGATCACTTAGTGATAATGGGAGTGATGTAACCCAGGTCATACCTGGCCTGTCCTGGGAATGCTGCACATGATTTTCCTGCTGTGTTGGCTTGAGGAGCCTCATTCCAGCCAGGGCCAGGGAGCTGAGGAAGCAGCAGCCGGGTGGGGAGGGTGGGTGGGTGCTCCCACGGGCAGCAGATGTTGGGAGAAACAGGGTGAGAGGGAGCAGCTGGGCGAGGTGCCGGTTCCCGCGGGGTAGCGGCGCTGATGGTGTTTGGGGCATGCCTGTGTTCTGCTTTCTCCAGTGTCAAACTGTGTTTATTTGGGCTCTTTCTGCTTTGAAGCCAAAGGACAAAAAGCGCCCCTGGTTCAGTGCACTGCTCCGGTTGTGACTTTATATCTGTTTTGAGATGCAAACTGAGGTTTAGTTGAAGTGTTCCGAAACCAGATACCACTCTCTCTCTCTTTCTTGTAGGCAGGGTGCTGCTGTGCCAGGCAAACCAGGAGGGATCTCCCGTGTACAGTGCCCCCAGTTCACTAGTATACACATCCACAAGTAAGCTAGTGTTATGGCTCGTTTTTTGTTCTGTTTTGTGACAAAAGCACATTAATGTGAATTAAGCCCCCTAAAAATGTCAACTTTCCCAACAGTTCTTGTTAAAGTAAATGTGGTGTTTATAAACTTATGTAAGTAATGTCAACAGATAATTCAGTGTTTTCAGTTGTATCTTTATTCTCAAAATATATTTTATTTAAAAAAAAAAGAAAAAAGGAAAAAAAATTGCCTATATTGCGATGTTGTACAAAAATGGTCAAAAGTTCTACAGTAACAGTGACAGTTTTTGGAATCCAGTACTGTTGTGTGCTCTGCATTTTGTGTAGAAGATGTTGTGTTTCTTCTTCTGTCCTGCTCACAACTGTGATTTAATACACAAAACGCCTGTTATCATGCCACCATTTGATTGGGTCAGGAAGCAAATAGATATGAATTCTTTTTTTGCAAAAGGAGCAGCCTGTATGAAAGGGGGCATTTTGAGCCATAAGAAGCTGCCCTAATAAAAAGAGCAGAGACGAGCTGACATGATGGATGCTGCCATCAGCCATTTTTCCGTACAAAACTTTGCAGTAGAGATGTGTCCTCTGAAATTCTGAGCAGAAACCTCTTCTGAGAGTGTTTTATATTGGATTGGTGGTACCACTGATGCTCATTCTGGCATCTAGTGGGATGAGAAGCCTGGAGCTGAATGCAGAGCAGTAACTGCTGCTCGCAGCAGCCCTGGCTCTGTGTTCATTGTAGCCCTCTGTAAAGAAAATACATGGTCTGATTTAACAACATTATCAGGTATGCTCTTTATGAAGATTTTATTCAATCTAGAATGCAATTCTACTCTCTTAGAGCTTATCTAGACTACTAACATAATTATTATTTTAGATTAAAACCAGGAATGAGGACAAAAGAGTTCCACTGCGATCATCTCTACAGTCATGTAGTTCTCTTATGTCAGACGTTATCAATGGCATCCCTAGAGCTGCAGCTGCAGATACATATGGGATCCCCTTGAAATCAGGAGTCTGGAGTCTACAAACGCATAGTGAGCTAACCAAATGTATCAAGTGTTTTAAATTGCAAATTAAATTGTCAGTTAAGTCTGCATTTGCTTCCAGGTGCTCCAAGAATATTTTCTGGTATGTCACCTTTCCCTAGAAGTGGGGTATTTTTACTTTTTTAGTAACACAGAGATATGAAGTACTTACAGTTTAAATTAGTGCTGCCTTTTGGACATTTTAAGAGCTTTCCTCCTTTTTGACTGACAGTCGTTTTCCTAGAAAATGATCCAAACATTTCACTCATCTCACTATTAGGGAGCTTCTTTTAGAGAAGAGGGGGCAGTGTTGGTTATAATTTTCTGAAAATTGCTTTTCTTTGAAAGCTTTTCATAAGTTTAACCTGTTGCTCCTATTGCCTCACTGAGTGGTACCCCAGGAATTTTATTTCTGGGATTGCTGTTTCTGTCAGATGATATTTCCACTAATATTGACTCCCTAAAGAGACCCTGTGAGCAAGCTGAGCCCTGGACTTCACTGTTTCCTTTATGTCCACTGAGTCAGTCCCGTTGAAAAATCTTATTTTGCAGTGGTGCTCCTTGAATAATGATATCCTAACAAACACCTGTTTGTTTTCAATTCTGCCAAATGCATAAATAAACAGGCTTTGCTTATCTGCCTCCCACTGGGCAATGTGTAATACACAGTTTCATAACAGACATTGCTGGTAGCCCTCACAGTAGAAATTACTACACTTTTGTTGAATCTGTGTGTTTGCAAGTCATGATTTTTCTTTTATTATCTATAGAATTTCATCTTGCCAAAATGCAGTTTCCCCCTCAGGGTCACAACTCCTAATAAACCCAAAATTACTACAATTACTAAGTATTGTAATTAGGTTTTTTATTTCTCCTTATTACAAAACTTTCAATAAAGATGTAAAATAGCTTCATTTCTTTAGGAAATTCCACTAGAAGTGACTAGAAATAAAGGCTGACTTTCGTCTCATTTCTTTTATTAGTTTAAAGATCTTCTATATTCCATTTTTGTGCACATTTGTAATATTGAAATTATAACTGAAAAGTCAACATTAGTGTCTAGGAGATGAATACTTGTACTATTATCATGCCATGTAGGCAACAATATTGCAGCCTTCCTTTTTGAATAATTTGTTAATCGTTTATTCTGTTACTGCTGATATTGTAACTGTGTGATATTTTAGAACTGCTTACAGTGTAAGAATTAAGAGGTTTTCAATTTGTAATTGTTTTAACAGAAGGGAAAGAGTCTGCTGAGATTTTTCTAAAGCCATCTGAGATACCTGAAGTTCACTAAGTGCTAATGGCATTTAGGAATTTTCAGATATTTGGAAGAGGGTAGTCTCCATTTTTCAAAGTGTTGTCTAACTTTTCCTCTTTTGCTCCTGAGTTATAATGTATGATGGACTGAAACATGGTTGTAAGATGTATTTTTCTTAATTTGGCTAGCTTGGCTTCTCACTGAACTTTTTTGGTTTGTATTTGTACTGGCCACTGGTAGCCTCTGATGACTCTGAGCACCTTTACCCATTGGCTCTGCAGAAAGCAGACTGCAATTCTTGGAGCTCCTCCTTCCCTTCTGATATTTTATTTCTCCAGGATATATTTTATGTATCACACTGTACATTTCCCAGCACAATGATTAGTTACACCTCTGAATATGTCAGGAGATGGGAACGTGGTTCTGCTTCCTTCCATCACTTCTGGCCCTTTGCATAATACAGAAAGAAATGAGCTGTTTCTCCTGCAAGCAGTGGAACAAATCAGCAGCAATAGTCTCTCATGCTTCATCTGTTCTCTTATGCTGAAGGAGAAGATGGGACCTGGATCAGTTTTTCATTTGCACATCTATTGTTGGAATAGATCATTTGTCATGTAGAGAGCAGAGTTTCAGCATGCCAATGTGTTCCCATCCCTGGGTGGGACAGGTCCTTTGACAACCACAGCCAGAACATCCAGGCAGGCAACCTTGGCTGCTGTAGATTCTCACAGGATTGGCATCTCCAGGGCAGAACTGATACAACAGCTTTCAGTTAAATCCTTCATCACTACCGTAATGCAGACTGCAGACAAGTATTGAAAGGAGTTACATCCAGCAAGGAATGACTGGAGCTCACCACATCCCCGTGAGTCAGCACTCACTGGAATCTTCCTAGAGGCCCAGGACATCTCTGAAAGTAAATGAAACAGTTTGGCTGCACGTAACTGACAGTCTCTTTTTGCCCTCACTTCTTTAGAATAGTTGCTTCCACAGGGAATTTTAAAGTCCTGAAGAAATTTGTATCTACTGGTAAATAAGAAATGTATCAAGAATAACTTTGGAACTTTTCCAAATTGATGCCACACAGTAGTAGGATCCATGAGAATACTAAGACCCTGCTGCTGGACGAAAGGAAGATTCAAAAGAAGAAAAAGGTTCTGTCCCTGAATGTCTGTATCACTGTTCTGCCAAGGACAGTACCACAGCTGGGTATGTATGGTTCAAAAAGGCAAAAATACAAATCTGAATTTATGCAATAACTTTTAAAAATTGTTTTGTGCCTATTTCCCCCATTTTTCTATAATGTAGAAGTGCCTGAAAATGTGAATGAAGTAGAAGCTCATGAGAGCAAAGCATGGAAGGAAGAAGATACGAAGTTGTAGAATTGTAAAGTAATTCTGGTTGGAAGGACCAGGGTGCACCAGGGCACCTCTAAGGATGGAGATTGTGCACCCTTATGGGCTCATCTGTTCCAGTGACTGAAGGTCCTGATAGTGGAAAACTCTCTCGTTGCAAGTCAAGTTTGTTGTCCCTTGTCTTCCCAGCATGTGCCTGGCTCTGTTTCACTGATAATCTCTCTGTCCTTTGTGGCAGGGTATGGAAGAGGAGATGCATTTCCCGTAGAAATCCTTGTGCTCTGGACTGGCTCCCAGCATTCCTGAGCTCACCCAGCCCTTGCTGGTGTGGTGAGGCAGTAGGCTAAAGCTGTGCATCCCATTCCTCAGGAATGTCCATCTGTGCCTACCCAGGCCCCATGGAGGGTAATGGGAGAGAGATGGAATTTAAAATTTAAAGGGAAGTTCAAAGGCAGCTAAATATTTTTTACTCTTTAAATCAGCACTCTGATCTCTGAAACTTTTAGGCTTTATTTTAGCTCCAAGTGAGTGTGTAGCTACTAGTGGGTTTTTCTGAGTACATTTTGAAGGGACAGTTCATTTTAGCTACATGAGTAGCTCACATGTGTGGTAAAATATTTTAATTTTCTACATGCCTTTGTTCAGAATGATGTGCAGATGAACACCTCTATTTCCCTAATGTTTAGCCTGCCCATAAAAGAGAATTTTGCCTTGACTTCAATGAGTACATTTTAAACTAAAGTCACTTTTGGCTTAGATTTCCTAAACGTTAGAGTTGTTTCATCTTCAGTAAGCCTGCTTATCAGCTCCTAAATAAATCTTTCTTACTGCAATCAAGTGATAGAATTAAAAGAAGAAAAATATGAAAATGCAGAAATCCGATACTAATTAGTTTTATTTTATCATACTCAAGGTCAAATGAAGTTGATGGCCCATTTTTTAATTGATATATTGATTACAGTTTTGGAAGAAGTGGTGGTGGAATTCAGCAAAAATGATTGAGGTGGTACAAATGCTTATAAATCTGTCCCACATTGTTCGTGTTCTTTAATTGTAATTGTCTGATAAAACTTCCATCAGTTTCTGTAATTAACCTAATGGTCTAAATGAATTTCCAGATCACTGGTTATTCATTTCAATATAGAAAATGCCATTACATTGAGTTTAATTAATCCTAAGTAAGTTCACAGTCTATTGTACCACTGGAATAGAATTTTATTGTTTTAACTGTTTAAATTATGAATATGATTTCCTCTCATCTTGTTTGTCCCATTTATGGACTTGAGTGCTAATTTTCTATTCATGCTAACATAGCATACACCCCTTATAATTAAAATATTTAAAACCCAGTGCTCTTCAAGCATGCATCCTCAAAATATCAGTGTAGATGTTTTTTTGTATTTATTGTTTCAACTATTTTTAAACAGAATTCAGTCAGTGCCAAACTCATAATCCCATGATATGCCCATATAAGAACATCTTATTTGTCTTGATATTCCTTTCACAGAAGTACATGTGACAGATAAGCACTCACCAGAGAACACTTTTGCTTTGCGTCAGACAGATATTAAAACAATAAACTATGTTACCCTGGGATTTTAGCTTATGAGCAACCAGGAAACAACAAGGCAAAGATGAGATGTTTTTGAAAGGTGGGAAGGCACTTCTTTTGGAAAATTCCCTGGAAACCTTTGGTCCAGTAATATTTTTGACAAGAAATATTTTTAATGCTAAAGTTTGTTTTTTTGGGTTTTTTTAATCAGGAAAACATGCTTCATTCCTTCAGAGGAGACATTAGATATGTTCCAAAATTATCCCCATATTCCTACTATTCCATGCATTATGTGCTAGGAGAGAAGAAAAATCTATGGCACAAGCATAAAGTATTAATTTCATGATATGGGAATTTTGTTCTCTGTTAAAAATATCACCACTTACATATAGCAGACAGATGTCCTAGTTTAAAAAAGATTTTTTTTTTCCTGTGGGTGTTTTAATTCATAGATGGAGAATGGTTCAGGATCTTGCTTATAGAATAAATAAGGAAAATCATAAATACACATTTTATATTTATAAAGACCACATCCAATAGTAGGATTTACTGTATTTGAGGACTCATTGTGATACAGAAATGAAAATTAAGTCAAGCCTGTCTGTGCAGTATGTCCTTGCTTTAGAAGTAGGTTACTTGGCTCAGGAATATTAGTAAACCACCTAAAAACTGCTGTATGAAACCATTTTCATGTTTCTTGTTTCAGTGAAGACATTCCAGGTTTTATTTTCCTGTGGCATTCTTAATGGATTGAAGGAAGACCTTTGACATTTCTGTTATGTTCTGGGATATTTTCAATACCAAGAAAATTACATAAGGAAAATAGAAATTTTCAAAAGGTGATTCAAAGTGCGCTTCTGAGACAAATCATTAGTCGAAGCATTTGGTTTAGAAACCTTGATTCCGTTGATTTTGTCAGGTTTAATCTGTTGCACACATGTAATCACCTGAAAATTATACTGTAATGATGGTAGTTTGCTGACGCTCCAAGCAGCTGCAGGGTAGGTGCTCCTGGCACTTGGTGTATCCTTCTCTGGGTTTTGTATGTCACTCATGACTGACCTCATTCAATCCAAATGGACATATATTGCAATGACATCAATGATTCATTTGTTCTGATTTTATTGTTGTAGTTTTTCTTAATTTAACTGTTTGGTAGGCTTGCCAATTTGAATTAGAATATGGGTCAGGAATGGTTTAAAAGATGAGTATTTATATGGTATAAATAATTTGCCAGCACTACAGTATTTCTGAATTGAATGTAGGAAGGTTCTGCAAACTAAATTTTTAATTGGTCTGTTTTCTCTTAAGGTGAATTGGGATGGCAGGTCACTTCATCACTAATGAAATATACATCAGTGGATTGTATTTACACGTTGGTGGTTTTGTCTGCTTTTTACTGCTTCATAGGAAACAGAGCAGTCCTGCAAAGGAGGCTGTGATTGAACCAAATTAACCATTGTAGGGCTGCAATTCCTGACTGAGGGTGCAAAACTCCTGCCAAAGGGAAATGTCCATACATCTGGGAAGAGCAATCACACATATCATTTCCAGGCTGCAAACACCTTATTACTGAACATTTAGGGGTCAAACTATCTTTTGATGCACTTCCTGAATTAAGTGCCTTTATTTATGAAGAGAATCACCCAGCAGTAACCAGGAAAAATGTGCCAAGTGCCCTTCCTGTTTGTATGTTAAATACAGGGGGTTCAGATGAAGGCTTGAAGAAAGAAGATACCAGTAGTAAGTAGGAAGGGAATGGCTTTCCCTAATTCCCTCCCCAATGTATAGAAGTGTAGAGAAATATTGATGTCGTCTCATGTTGAAATGTCTTTAGAAGGTTTTTAAACACTGTTCTGGACCATTGTGTTGGGCCTTGCTTTGATGCAGGATAACACCACTGATTTTCAAGTAAGATAAAAATAGTACGAAATTTTTAAAAATTAAGTAAAACTGTATTCATATATTGCATTATGTTCTTCATTTAAGTATCATCCTGTTTTTAACTGTAAAGTGGACCTCTTTGGGGATTTGTTTTTTTTTTAGTAGTGTTGCCTGGAATTATTCCTACAACATTTTTTATGTTCTATATCAGTATGCATTGTCTTTCTGTAACTATTTTCAGGATAACTCTCATTTTACCTCCCGTCTATCCATATTTTAAATGGTGACTTATAAGTCATCACTAAGATATATTGTACGTGTCCAAAATCTATAAACATGGCTTTCATTTCACTCCCACAAATGTTTTTAAGGGCCTTGCTGTTTACCCTCATTCCTCTGTTGATCTGTTCAGTGCTGGAGCAGTGTGTCTGAACTAGCAGGCTTAGGAGTTTCGGAAAGAGAGACACGTCCTGAATTGTGTCACTGAGTTTTTTTCCACTTATGCACAACCCTACACGTGGGCAGGGGGAGATGCCTGGAAATACAGTGAGTTGTGGGGAGTGTCTCTGTCCTTTAGTTCAAATAATAAAAACTGTGCGTGGCCAGGGACAGTTGGGAACTCGGGTGCCTCCCCTTGGTGTCCTGCTCTTGGTGGACACACAGCACTTGGCCACTGGCAGCACTTGTGGCTAACCCGTTATGTAGGGCAATAGGATTGTTTGGACTTAGACCTCTCAGTAGGCAGATAAACACTGAGAATTACATTTAGTAATTACATTTTCTATGTACACTGTATTTACATTGTGAGAATTACATTCAATATTATTTTGCATCGTGTTCTGTGATGCAGTTGTACATCAGACCCCTTTGTGCACAGTCCTGGATGCCGCCTTCCAAAGTCTCCCTGGCCTTGCACCTCTGCTGTGTCACTCATTCTTAGTACCAGACACACAGTGTTGACTGTACATCTCAAATCATCCTGTCTGTCAGATAGCAAACTCTTAATTTTGTGCTTTTCAGTTTAGCCTGTAAGATTTGGTTTCAAATAAAGGCACACCTTAGTGTCACTATTTTGTGATGGCTGTTATTGAATCATGGCTCTCAGAACCATGCTGTGTACAGCAAAATTCAACCTGAATTTCACAGATAGTAAGTGCTTTTTAGAAATTTACATTTTTAGTATCAATATGACTTTGCAGGTGCAATTCTTTGTTTTGGCAATTTTTCCATTATGGTTTGGATGAGGTTAACAGCTGGGTTTTTCCTCTATTACTTCCTGCCTAAATTATTCCCAATGGATTCTGACAATGCTCTTTTTACAGTTTAATAATTTTGTTGAGCTTTAGGAATCCTTGTATGATCCAAACAGTATTTCTTGTCACTAAATAACTGACTTTCATAAAAACTCAAATCACTAATTTTTGTCATCTCTTTATAGCAGTGCTACTCTTCATCCAGCTTTCCACAACCATGGCCTTTTTCCTTTGTCTCGGAAATGGTGCTTTGTTAGACACGGGATTTCTTCCATTTGCTTGAAACTTATAGCTGTCCAATAACTGGGAACACTAGACAAGATATTGATCACTTTGATCATCTGTATTTGAAGATTGCTCTTTAATTTAAGATCAAACGTGTCTTCTCTGATCTCTACTGTTTCTTTTCCTTTATGGCCTGGGTGCTTTGTTTTTACATCCTGAGCTTTTTCTTCTTTGTTAGTCATTTCTTTTGTGAAAAGCCAACTATTCCTTGTACCTCAACTATTTGTAATTTCAGCTATGCAGTACTCTCATTTTGATTTTCAGTACATCATAAGTAATTTAACCACCACTCAGAGCTTTTTTTTAAATTCAAAGGTGTATGTTGTTGTCATTACATAGCTTTACAAAAGAGTATTCAGTCATCTTAGCTGTTCCTTTGTATCCCTTCATGTCCTCCATTTTCTTCTGCTTGTTCTTGGAAACCCCTTGATGTGTTAGGGTGATGTCAGGCGGCTGCATGTGCCAGTTAAAGAAGATGAGGTATAAGGGAACTTCTGATAACCGCAGAATCACCAAATGACTGAATCTGAGTGGCTGAGGTTGGAAGGAGCTCTGGAGACCATGTTGTCCACCCCCTGCTCCAGCAGCAGAGCCTCGAGCAGGCTATCCAGGACCACGCTCAAACAGCTTGTGAATATCTCCAAGGATGGAGATCCTACAGCCCCTCTGGACACCTGTGCCAGTGACCAGTCACAGGGAAAAAGCTTAGGCAGGAAGATGAGACACTTTCCAGGCTTGGGTGTCAAGATTTTGCTCAGAAGGTTATAAATGAATGGCATATCATGGTAGCATTCAATATATATTGAAACCAATAGTGGATTGTTTATTGGTACATGAGAAGAGATGAAACAAAAAGAATAGTTCCATATGGACTTTAAATAGTTGCAAAGGAGACAGTATATGGAAGTCATTGAAATAATAGATCAATTAGATCTGAGAGCAACTTTACGATAACCAAATGAAGTGTTTTGTTTGAACAGTTAAGTGTCTCGCTATAATTTAACATAGGGATAAGCACATTAAATGGTAGGTTGCTTTTTACTGAAATATTTAGGTTATGGTTTTTTGTGTGCATTTGATTACAGTTTGGTATGGAAAAATCTAAAAATATGATTCTTCCCATGTCTGAGGCTGAAATATTTGAAGGCAGTTTTTTAAAGCAGTTGTCTGTCCCTTTCTAGAAATATTTACTGATATGTCAGTATAAAAAGTTTCACCAAATTTATGTGAAATTTGGTGCTAATTTGGATTTGACGGGAAACTTAATGCAGTAGTGTTGTGTAAAGGGATTCAATTACAGTGTGCAGTGTTTTGTAAGTAACTGTCTTGCATAAAAAAGTTAATTAATCAGAGCTGTGTCAATTTCCTTGTGCCATGTCAATTTGCAGTAAGGTAATTAATCACTAATCGCCCAGCGTGCAGCAAACTAAGGGACAATCCATGAGTCATTTGTTGTTATTTTTTTCCAAATAAATGGCACACAGAGCCATGAAGAAACACATCTTGCCTTTCATAATATTTTTATCGACAGTTTTGCATGTTGTAATAGACTGCAGCAACAAGCAGCTGTAGTTCAATGGAATATGAATATTAAAGAAACAAATGAGAGCAGATTTATAGGCCATTGCTTTTTCTGTTATGTCAGTTTTGAGATTACACTGAGCAAATGAACAGTGAAAAATTAATCTTCCATGTGGAGAATGGTGATTAGACTTGTACATTAATTAGAGATTTTTGTTTTCCTTTTTAATGCATTTCAAATGAGAATGTCCTATAAGTAGGGGTTTCTCCAAAGTACAGATTTATTCATTCCTAAACAACAGTGTATTATACTGGCATGTATTTTTCCACAATAGTAAGGAAATAATAATTCCATGATTTTAAGTATGGTTCAAAAAATAAATAGCTTGTGAAAGAAAGAAGTAGAAGTGACCAGTTGTGACTGTGTTTGATGCGTATGGGAAATTTACTTTGAATGCAGTTAATTCACAACTAGAACCCAGGGAAAATCATCTCACAACAGTGACAGGTGGAGAAATGTATTTTCAGCCTGCTAATTTTAAACACTGTGAACTTTCTAAAGATTTTTTTTTTTTACCCTGAATTTGAAGTGTGTTTATGTACATATATTTATATGTCATTTAAATACCTTTTCATGTTAAAATCTGTGTTAACAGAGCTTACATTTTGCTTGCAGTGTGCTTTGGTCTGTGTATTTAAATGCACAAATCCTCTTTAGCACAGTGTTTATAATTCTTTCAAAGAATGTCACTTAATAATACTTATTACTATTACAGTGAAGGGAAAACACAGCACACATTGGGATAAACTGCTGATTCTGTTCCTGAAATCTCAGATAATATCATATAGATTATTCTGCTTAGCCTTTCTCAGCATGCTACCCATTATTTCTCTTTGTTTTTAATTTATTGTGTTTCCTCAACGGGAATCCTCCTGAACCATGGGAATAATGTAAATGTGTCTCCCTGTCTTTCTAGCAGTTAAACTGCGCCGCAGTAAATTAGCGATAAACTGATTCAAACACGATGTAACATTAAAATTCTTCACCATAAAACATTTGCAAACTCTTGGTGGCAGATGACCTGCTACTCTGTGCAGAGGAGGAGAGATTAGGAGTGATGAGAGGTAGATCTGCTCATCTATTTTGATGGCACACCTTTCTTGGGGCATATGGCACCCTCATACAAATTCAAACCGCAGCACAAATGTGAAGAATAATTGCCCATTAAAGTGGCTGTATATTTTTATGTCTTTGATACAAAATCTGCCCCCTGTTGTTTTTTGCATCTGCTGCTCTTTCATCTATCCCAAAGCTTTAAAACTTTAATACGCAGTGTATAACCCTTAAGTATTTTTTGCCAGGTTATATTCCTCTGTTTGAGAACTCAAGCTTTTCATTGTTCCTTCAGTCTTTGTTTTCCCAGGCCTGTGTTGAGATATGGTGCCTACAAAGTGCACCTTCCTCTCATGTTCATTCAATGAAAAATTCGTAAAACAAATGCTCATATTACATCTTCTGGGACAAATTAACGTTTGATTAAACTTCGTCTGTGAACTCAAAGATTAAGTTTTTCTTCCTTATGCTCATATTTGCTTTTTCTGTAAAATCATTTGTTACCTATATTTTGCTGATATACTACCATGAATCCATGGTACCATGTTAATTCCAAAAGCCTTTTTATTTGCTTAAATGTGGCAATTTGCTGGCCATATTTCATATTTGAGATCTAAACTGAAGTTCCTGACAGTGATTCCATGTTTACAAAGTGTAAGAAGAGAAAAATTTGTAGACAATATTCATTGTAATAATTTTATTTTAAAATTTTATTTTCATTTAGGCTATAGTAGATGATTTGTAGGATTTTGGATAATTATATTGAGCAAAGCCAAGGATTTCTACAGCATATTATTTATACTCTAATTTTTTTAATTTGAAGAAGTAAAATTGCAGAGTGACTGTAGGAACTGAGTTTTGTGGTTGCTGTTGTAATCTCATTCATATTTGAATAGCTGAATGAATATAGAATGGATGGGGCCATTAGATGAAAATGTAAATTGTTTTCAATGGCTTGATGTTTGATTATATATTGTCCTTAGAAAAGTCTTTATAACCTCATGTTATCACCTCCTATCATCAATGTGCACTTGGAGAAATCTGCCTTTTCTCTGTCACAGATCAGAAGAATTCCAGTCATCAAATTACTTTGATGAATTTAAGCTACTTTTGCTTAGAAGTGGGCTCAGATGCTTCCCTGCTGAGAGTCAAACATATTTTCAACCCCATTATAATAGCATTTTCACTGACTGAGTTTCAGCAGTTTGGCACTGAGGCACTAAGGAAGGTTGACCTACAAACTGTAAGTCATTAAAACCCCTACCCCTCCTGGCTACTATATTCATTACTTTTGGGACTGGTTAATAGCATTTAATGCTTCCTGATGGGACAGCTCTTTTCATAAAACTCTTTTTATGAAGTCCATTCTTCAGTTGTGTTCTAATGCTGCCACTTGCGCTGGTTATTTTGGGGTGAGGATATTAAAAAGTTGGTAGCAAAATAAATTCTGTAGTTATTACATATTCCTACCTATCTGATTTCTCAGCTGGACTGAAGGAGCATAATGGGGTTTTTTCTGAACTCAAATCCAGGGCGACAAAATCTGTTGATTATTTTACCTCTTACCTTAATCTCTGACATTACTACCTGACAATAGAAATGTGTTTTCAGATACTCTGATTTTCAGATGGACCCAAAGCAATTTTTGGGATGGATAAGATTCTGTTATGTATAAACTCAACTGTTAGACCTCACTTGATTGTAAGAGCTTGCAAGGCTACTCTTAGTCCCATGTTTAGTTTCTATCATGTCTGATCCTCTTCATGACAGAACTGCCAATCACTGCTCTGCCTTCTACTAATTGCATCTTCAAGTTTTTTAGTGCTTTGTTTTACTTTAGACATTTTATGCTCTGTGACTTTATTGAGAGAACAATGCAAGGCAAGCGTAGCAAAACAATTACATTACTTCAGGCTTCTCATTCCAACGCATCCTTTGTGTTGCAGATCCTTTGAAAATGATGAAAAAAATCACTATCTTGTCTTAGCATCTCCCATGACTGAGCCTCCCATACAGGTCTTGGATTTGGTAAACTCTTATGGCCTAAGTGACTCTCCCTGCTATCTCAGTTTTCTTCCTCCTTCTCCTCCTTTGTTAAGAGAAAGCCTTTTTTCCTCATCAAAATGTAACTCTTTTAAAAAAAATTGTTTCTGACTCAATCATTGATGGGGTGCTCTGCTTTTCCAGTGACTTTTTTTGGGGAAAGCATTCACTGCCAGATATTTAAAGTCAGTGACCCACCTTGTAATTCTTTCCAAAGTGCGACTGTGACTGTGAAGAATAAAGAGAATTTAGGATAAATGCTCAATTGTTGCAAAATATATATTTTAATATGTCTGTATGAAAGCTGGATTGAATGGTACAATTCAAAGGAAAAAATGTTCGCCACATTAGAAGTTCATTCTTTCACAGAGGCATATCCTCAGTGTCTCCCAGCAATTCCAGTTGGTTTTAATTAGACTTATATTTATTCATTTCTTCCAGAAACCAAGAGATAGGCCCAGTCTTCCCACACGTGTGAGGGGTGTGGCCGTATGCAGGAGTTAGTTGGGAATTAATTTCAACAGAACATTTTACTGCAAAAAGATTGCTTAGGACAACTGCTGTAACTATTGCCAAATGTAGGTGTTCATTACAAGGAATTAATTACGGTAACAGATCTCTGGGCAGGGCTTTCCAGGCCATGTCTTGCAAGCCCAGGATGGTATTTCATATCTTACGTTGCTTGAGCTTAGGCTGTTTTGGGGTTAGCTGGATTTTCTCTACCACTTCTGTTCTTCTCGTGGAAGTCTGTTTTCTATCAATAGTTAGAAAGCTACAGATGCAAGTGAAGAAACTCTAAGGTTGTAAGACTGATTTTTTTTTTTTTTTTCGTAATTGCTATTTAGGTCAGAGAAATCTCTCTTAATTTTGACAGTTTGAGAGTGTCCCTAAAGACTATAGTTTATCATTTGACATGTCCACCATTTCAGATACCAATTTTTCCTGGCCATTCTCTCAAGTCCATTTGCCTAAGCAAACTCTTCTCAGCACTGGTTTGTTGGGTTTGTTTCTTTTTATTTATTTAGTTTCATTTTTGTTTTTTTAAGACACAAATTGACTATCAATTTATTGGAGAAACTTCTAGAAATGCCTATTAGTTGGAAAGGAGTGATTTTTCTATGGCAGGCAGACTACAGCTGAACATCACTTACACAAAGATAACTAGTCCAATAACTCTGTTTGGGAAGGAGCAAAAGCTGGATGCCCAAAGAAAAGTTGTAAGACTGGAGGGAGTGTGTAGGTCTCTAGTTTCTTTGAACGTTATGTAAAATTATCTTTTGCATTTTCCTTTGCATATTGCATTAATTTTTATACAAGGCTGTATACTTGGAAAGGAAAAGGACAACAGTTAAGTGGTTCCAACAGAAGGTCATAATTCTGTCACTACTGTATTTACACCAGTCCATACTCAATCTTATTGAATATACAAAGTACTTACAGCATCCAAATTTCACATATACATTGTATATGTTGTTTTTCCTTAAGAGAGATGTTTTCCAGTACAATTCCTTTAAGAATTCTTAAATGCAGTTGCTTGCAGATTATCAACAGAATATCAAGTTCTGCAAGTTCATCTCTCTGATTTTGACACATTCATTTCATATTCCTTATAAAATATGGTATTTGTACTTTCTGAGACAGATCTAATTTATTTGTATTGCCATAAGATTGGTTTATGTTGTATCACAGACATGTAAGTCTTAGCAGAATTACTGTGTAACCTTTTTGTCAGTGTGAGGGACCTAGCAAAGCCCCAAAGCTACAGCAGAAAGGCAGTAATAGAGAAATCACCATAATTACAGTGTTTGCCTTCACATGTTCAGCCAGAAAGGCCTAAAAGTTGTGAATTTTTTCATTTTCTTTTTTTCAAGGTTCAAGGCTTCTTTAAAATTTGATGCTCAATGAAGACTGAAATAAATGCATATTTCAGATTTGAATTTTTTTATACATCAGTATTTCCATTTGCTTGCTTTTTATTAGAGCTTTGCTAAGCAATGTTTGTTTCATTTCTTTATTTACATATTGAAAAAAAGAATTCAACACAGTGAAGTACATCTGATGTAAGCTGAGTGCCAACAGAGCTGGATTTGATTTTTATCTGTCTCACTGATGGATTCATTCAAGAAATACCTGTTGTAATGTTGACACGCAATATATGTACAAAGTACTGCTTAAAAAAACTGGCAGAGAAAGCAAAGTGGGAAATTTTGTTTGTTGTTTTGATGTTTTATTATTATTCGTTCAATTAAAAAGTTATCAAGAGATGTTTTACAGAACTTCTCAAGAGAGAAGTTTTACAGAACAAAAACCTCTAATACTGCATTAATGTTTGATTTCTTGATTTCAGTTTTTTGATTAAAATATTTTAAGTCTCACATGGAATGGTAATTAATGTTCACAGTTCCGATGACAATACTAAAATGTCTGAGTTAATTTCTTTGTTATATATTAAGTTATTTCTATTTGGTCTGAATATTACCTGGATTCAGATGTATTCCTAAAATATGCAAGTCTTGCCTTTGAAGGAATAAAAGGTACAGTTATGTACGTGGTGCAAGCCCAAAAAAAAGAGAAAAGAGAGGGAAAACTCTTTCCATTATTGCACAATTAAGAGCCAGTTCATAATCAACTCTTGAGCAAAAGCAAGGCTCTGTTCAATTGGCAAAACCAGTGGATAATTTAGATGACTTGAGGTCACCTAAGTCTCTAATGTCTCAGCCCCACTCAAAACAGGGCTGACTTTAGAAGACAGATCCAATAATGTGATGCAAGTATCTCTGACATTATAAATTTGAGCCTGAACTTGGACCTCAGGAGTCTCCTGGTAGCAGTGTTGGCTGAACCAGTCAACGCTCTTTTTAATAGTGTCTTCTGAGAAACTCCGATCCATATATGACACTGCCATCCAAATTCCCAGTTTGCTGCCTGCTGTTTGCATGCAGAGATTTGTGTGAAAAGATGACTTAAAAGACTTTGGCGACTCCCTCGTCCAGCTACAGGCAAGCTTTTCTATAACCACAACCCCACTGCTTGCTTCGGAACACGGACATCGCGCGTTAACCTCTGTTTTTTCCCTCTGCAGTGCCAGGATTTCCCTACCCTGCTGCGACTGCAGCTGCTGCGTACAGAGGTGCCCACCTACGAGGCCGAGGTCGCACAGTGTACAACACGTTCCGTGCAGCAGCTCCCCCTCCTCCCATTCCAGCCTACGGCGGGTAAGGAGCTCGGCTTCCCTCACCTCTGGCTCAGCATGGATCCCGGGAGCCTGGGCACGGTTCCCGGCCCTGCTGCATGCGGGTCGTGCCTGCCCGGCACCGGCGCCTCGCACAGCGGCTTGAAAAATGACTGTAATTTGTACTGCCATGCTTGGTGGCCTTAAGCATTTCAGATGTCACATATTGTTATGTAAATGCTCCTGCAAACGGAGCGCTCTGGAACAGAGAGATTGTTTCGGCTAAAGGTATATTTTTGATGATTGCAAACATCTGGTTATTAAGGAGGTTGGATCGAGTTAACTTCTTTTTCTTCAAATCGCCTGCTGAAAGTTCTCTGCACTCAAAAGCTTAGTGCTGTATTTATAGATATATATATATATTTTTTTTTTTTTTTAATTGCAGTTTGCTTAGTTTTTGTAGTTGCCATCTTCGCCATGATAGAAATCTGGGGTGCTTCTCTTAGGACCATGGGTTTTGTTTGCTTAAATAATGCCTTAAGATTTCACTGTCGGTGATCTGCATTTACTAAAACCAAGTAGTAAGGAACCAACTAAAGAACCAAGAAGAGGAGTTTATAGTATTAATTTCTAGAGACTCTATAATCTTCTTTATTTCAGAAGATTGTTTGGGTTTTATGTATATTTTTAGGGGAAAGGAAGAAGAAACAAATTCTCCTGAAGCACTGCAAAGGCTGTCACAGAAAGGCTTTGTATGCTGCATGTCATACTTAGAACCCCTAATAACACTGGCAAAAGATTTTCAGCTATTAAGAAATTGGAAAATCTGGAAAATCAAAAAACTTAGCAGATCCCAGGCCAGAGTAATATTTTGTCATAAAACCTTAAAGTTGTTTTGCCACTACCTCTCTACAGAGCTGCTGGATCTTTCTGGAAAGGCATCAGGAAGGGTTGGCACAGGCAGTGAGAGAAGGTGATCTGTCTGTCTCTCTCCCCCCCTCTTTATCTCTCCCTGCCCTCACTAAAATCCCATTCAGCAGCTCCTTGGCTCCCTTTGGGCTGAGTTTTCAGGGATATATAAGAAAGTCACGTTGACCATTCCTCATGTTGGGGAGTGATCATCTCAAAGAAATAAAGTGTTCTAAAAACTAGTATAAAAATGATGCCACAGAACCGGGTTATTTTGTAAAAGTGTATTCTGTGATTTCATTTGAGTGTTTTGTGTCGGTTATTAAGCAAAACAGTATTGCTTCTACTGGAGGAACAGACTCTTTTCTGAAGTTTGCCTGAGTAACCTTTGGGCAAGGATGGTGTCCCACCAAAGTTATCCTATAGTTGCCATACTCTCAGTTAGAGTCAGTCCAGGCATTTGTACATGGTGATGAAGGAAGCAAGCTTAGCATGCCCTGCATTCAGATTTCAATCAGAATTCCTCAGCTACCAAATGGATACTGCATCTAAAGAAAGCAGACTCTCCATCTCTACCTTGTTTAAAAATAAATTACTCAATTTGAACATAGAGTGCAATATGTAGTGAGATAACAAGGTGGGCCACTCAGTTTCATGATGCCATTAACATCACACCTTAGTTAAATACAAAGTCATAAAGGCATATAAGAAAATAATTACCAGCTGTGTGTGACAGTTTTTGGATTGGACAATATTTTTTGGTTAGTATTTGCAAAATGAGTAAATAGTTCCTTACTAATAAGTAACTTAAATTTGCCTTAATTTTAGAGGCTACACATGGGTGCTCTATGTGTATACATGTGTGGTACACACATTATTATAATTAGTTCAGTGACTCAGTAGAAAGAATTACATTTCCAAGTGTAGCACATATATATCCTCATGTAATGGTACTGCTGATTGTC
Organism: Corvus kubaryi; assembly: GCF_017639235.1. Taxonomy (NCBI): domain Eukaryota; kingdom Metazoa; phylum Chordata; class Aves; order Passeriformes; family Corvidae; genus Corvus; species Corvus kubaryi. The sequence continues at coordinate 11,576,812 of NW_024581129.1, read as the reverse complement.
AGCATCTTCAGCAGTAAGTTAGATGTGTAAGCACAGAGAACTCCTGCTGTAAGTCAGTACAGAAGTCTTGCAGTCAGGCCCAGCAGTGCTCCAACTTGAACTGGTTTCCAAGAGGTCAGCTCAGCACTCTCACACTCCTCTGCAGGGTGGTTTGACCGGTTGGCTGAAGCTCATTCCCTTCATGCTCGTGCCAAATCTGGCTTCAGAGGGAGCCGTGCATTGCACCGGTCACAGGTCCCATCACCTCATTGCTCTGATGGCTTCCAGCTGTCTGAGAGGAGCCCTTGCTAATCTAGGGCTCACCTTGCCAGAAAACATCATTTGAAACTGCAAAAGTTTGCAATGACTAAGCCCAGTCTTAATTCATGTAGGTCTTAGTTCAGATATTTAATTTTCTCCATCCACCTGTGCTTTACAGGAAGGCCCTGCTTTCTGAATTGCCCACTTTAGTAATTCATGGATCAGTATGGACATTATACATATCTCTGTTGCACTGATCCACAGCTGGGGTAATAAAGCTTTATTCTGCCATAATTTCTTTGGCCTGGCATATTAGATGTCATGTTGGTATCTTCACTGATACAAGAGTGTAACGTGGAATTTCTGTGTGATACTTTGTTCTCTGCTCAGCTATTCTGTCCTGTGACCCATCAAAGAAGCAGTAAGGAATTTCCATCAGAAAAAAAATCCTTAATCAATGAAAATAAATTGAGAATGTGGTTTTCAGTCACAACGTGAATAGAAGTCAAGGGAAATTACTGAGATAATAAAGAGATCACGGAGAATCAATCAGCTTAGAGAAGGAAGCAAACAACTTGGAATATCATTTGTTGATAAGAAAAATGGAATAAGTTTTGAATGCTCTTTTGCAATTAATTTAGTAGAAATTTCTTATTTTTCACTCAAGGAAGGAGCCCAGCCTTACAGTCAAGTAAACAGTTTCTTAAGTATTTTCAGTCATTAAAAAAAAAAAAAAAGACAATTATTTTCTCTAATGACAGATATAATTTTAATAATAAATTTACATTAAATTCCATCACTGTTTAGTTAGAAAAATATTTCTTTTCAAGAAGGAACCTATGTGTAGTTGCAAAATATAAAGCTGGAGATTGCAATGACCTTTGTTTACTTTTTTTTATTTCATTAACCTTAGATCTTGATCTAACCTCTAGGTCTTGTGGTCATAAGGCAGGATGAGTTATGGTGGTTCCTATTAAAAGGTGCCTTCTGCTGTGCCTCCCACTTACTGGGGAGCAGCAGGCAGGTTTGCTAGGTCTGACAGAAATTGTTGGGTATAACCATATTTAAGGCCATTTTTTCTTATAAATAAAAGAACAGCACATGTGCTTTAAAATGTGTCATTTAAAAATGGAATTACTGTTCATGAGACACATGGCACTACCCCAATAATTAATGGATCCTTTACTTCTGAGTGAGACATTTCACTAATTCCTTGAGATGTCATCTTGTTTATTAGCTCATGGAAAGTACTTCACTTTTAGCATCTGTGGCATCATCTCTAATGCCTTGAAATATGAGAATGCGCAGCTTACTTATAACTATGTGTAAGTAATGTATGTACCATAAAACCCCACTGACACTGAAATGAGGAGTAAAGCTTGGTTTGTGTGAGAATACTGAATGCTGAAATTTAGAGTTTGGAGGTCTACACTGCATGGAGAGCTTAAACTCAAATGATGCAGCAGGAGAGGGAAACAAGAGATCTTTAATCCGTTGTCAAGAAAACCCAGTGTCACAGTATATCAGGTAGTAGAGCAGTAGTAGGTAGCAGGAGTAGTGAAACTAATGAGAAGCCTTTCTGTTTCAGTATCCTTTGCCTTAAATTCTTCACACGTTTAGTGTGTGATGACTTTGTCTTCACATTTCCTGTCTGCTCCTTTCAGTTCTGATGAAGCTAACAGAGAATTACCTTTCAGTCTGTATCTCCTCCTCTGCTGTCTTTCCTGGGAAAGCAGGGGGAAGCAAGATGCTTTTTTCTGTTTGAAAAGAACAGTTAAAAAAAACCCCAAACCCAACCCTAAATAGAATTGAGAATTTGTGGGGAGTGTGGAGGAGAAATAACAGAGACTATTCAGAAACTTGTTCCCCTTGTTAAAATAAACATTCTCAAGTGCTACTTGCTAACTGATTCAAAATGAAAATACAGCTTTATTTTCCAACCCTTATTCTGAATTCTAAATTTAAGAAGATTAGTATGAGCTACTATATCTCCTCTGGTTGTTATGGGTTTTTCCCACTATATTTCCTTGGGCTCACGTAAACTTCCTCTTACTTAGGACTCTGTGTACGTGCAATTGTTGGAACAAAAAGTGGTTTTTGCCAGCACATATTGATTCATGTCTGCCAGCTTTGTTCTCTGCAGCAATGCCCTCAGTCAGTTTCCCAAAGCAGATGATTTAACTTGTCCATGGCAGAAAATGCTGAAACTGGAAAGGCAAGAAACTTGAATTAGAGAACATTTTAGAAAGTTGAAGCTGCCTCTTACAAGAGTTTCAATTCTATGTTTACAACACTTAAAACTGTGTTGTTAGAGTGTTGAAAGGTGTTGCTTTAATTCTGCCTTTGGTTTAAACAAGGCTGTAGTTGCATCTCTTCTATCATTTGTCTCATGAAGGCCTTAGATTGAAGGGTTCGTGTAAAAGGTGATTTCCAGACCAAGAGCTGGACAGTGTAGGACAGTGAGGGTGACCCTCCCAGCAATCAGAAAACAGAGAACTCTTGTTCCTTGGCTGCTTTCTTGTAGTTGTTCTTGAGAGGTGATGGTGAACTGTGACGGTTCCTGTGCCAAGGAAGCACATCAGGGGTGTGATGCCCATTTGTTCCCCTGAATCCATCGCTCTGGATGGGCTTAAGGTTGGGTGCATTGCCCTGTGCAGGATGTGTGTGGCTGAGGGCCATGGACCCTCAGCTGCTGGGAAGTTACTCAGCTAAGGTTTGTTCAATCAAGAGACTGTCTTTTTATGTCATTGATAGATTATTCAACTCAATCCTTTTGAAAGATGAGGACAGAAAAATGATAATGAAGACAAATGTAGCTCTCCCAGGATATTGTAAAGGTGGAATCTAAACTAGTGAAGAGTTCATGTTAATATAGTTACAAAAAGTGATTATAGGACACAGAGACTTAAATAAAGGAGCTAAACCCATGAAAGTCAGATGAATAATACTTGGTGAGGAAAGAGTTTCCTATTCAGGGAAAAATAATTTCAGGAAATGATTGCCATTATTTAGATGCACATATTGCCATTATTTAGATGCACATATTATTTAGATGCACATTTTCTTATTAAATCAAGATTTCTCACTTCTCTGAGTTTTCCTTAGCACAATAAGATAATAAAATACATCTGAATAAGTCCCCCAAATTTGTTGTTCTTTTAATGCCTCCAGGAAGTGCATTAACATATCCATTCCTTGGGTGAAGTAATTCAGATTTCAGTGATGTGGCTATTTGAAAACACTGTGTTGTTTTACAAGGAGCACAAGATTTACCTCTCTACCAAAATAATTTTTTAAATATAAAGTGTAAAAGGAGCTGTTGTAAGATGGGTCCCTGTGTGATGCCTTCAGTCTCTTCCCATGCTCAAGACATTTTTTTTCTGCCTAGAGCTTCAGAGAGAAAAGGGGGATATAAGCCAAGCAAATTAAACCAAATTAACAAAAAAAAAATCCTTGGAAACTTACACACTAAAGGAAGGAAAAGCAAAACATAGTTCTTGGTGGTTTACACTTTGTCCTTCTCCTGAAGGGTGCTGTTAGAATATACATTTGACTCCCCTGGTAAGATTTGGTCAGGAATCAATGAATGACAAGGACGCTGAATAGAGGAAATATTCTCTGAAAAACCTATGGAAGTGTGAAGAATTACTTTTCCTTAAAGTTCAGGAGAAGCAGAAGGGTTTTTATTTATTATCACTGTCATAATACAAGATCATGTGGAGGAAATAAGATAAAATCAGCTGATATTTTTTTGTAGTGCAAGTCCAGGGACTCATTTGCCTGATTGTCACTTCATCTTAATATTGGCCGTGTTTAATGATGGAGTTATGCATATATGTCTCATTTTAGTGATGGGCACATTTTTCAGCATAGTGTTTATGAAGTGGTTTCATTTAGAACTCAAAATAAGTTTCTGTCTGTACATGACTGGAAGGAAGACTGAGGTGGATGAATGAACCTGTCCAAGATTACAACCAGCTGCACCTAGGAATGAAAAATTTATCAGTCCCTATTCATCTTTGCTGTATATCCACAGATCACCAAGAGGAGGAAGAAAAAAGTTTCCCTTTCTACACATGCTCTCTCAAAAACATTATTTTCTGAATAGCAATATTTAGTAGCAATTCGGAGTAGGATGTTTAAATGTACAGTGATGGGTTGACCTCGGCTGGCTGCCAGACCCTCACCCAGCTGTGCTCTCCTTCCCCCTTCTCAAGAGTGCAGGGGAAGAAAGGAGGCTGGAAAATCTCCTGGGTTCAGATAAAGACAGGGACATTTTTTGCCAACTGCCATCATGGGCAAAACAGACTTGACTTGCAAAATGAATTTATTTCCTACTGAAATGCAGTTAGATGGTTATAAACAGAGGTAGAACCTAAAACACCTTCCCCCAACTCCTCCCCCATCTCCAGCAGGAGTGGCACAGGGATATGAGGACCCGAGGGTTGTGGCTGTGGGGCCTTCATCTCCAGTAAACTCAGCATTCTTTTTATGTCATCTCATCCAAGTCCTTCCATGCTGTTCATGATTGTGTGCTCCTTCCTCACAGTCGTGTGGAATGCTTTATTTCTTACGTGCACACAGGTAAAGAAAAACATGGAGTGTTTTAAAATAATCAGAGCATCCAAACCAAAACCAAAATGAAGGTACACTGCAGTGTAAATAACAGGCTCTCTGCAAGCTGCCAGTGTAGACCAGGTTTTGCGTATTTTGCTCTGCAGACATAGTAAATTGGAAAATATGTGGCTAAAGGTCTGACCCTACTGAAACAAATGGCAGACACTCCACTTTAAGTGGAGCTGAGTTTTCACCCATTATTATTCCATAGCAAACTTTTATCATCAGTGTGGTTTTATCCATGTTGCTGTGTGCATGTATGCATATTTGATTTTCTCAAGTGACTCTGACTTGACACATACCAGCTCAGCCCTGTGGGGTTTGGTCATTGACCTTAATAGATCACTTATATTTCTGACATGAAAATTCTTGTTGGAATTGCAAAATGGTTTAGGCTAGAAACTTGGTAATAACTATTATTCCTAGATAAAAGTATTCCGAAATTGAGAATATTGTTGCAAAAAAACCCTATTGTGTGCTCTCATATTTAGCTCTTGAAACAGCTTGGGTTGATTCCGGTATTGGAAATACAAATCTTAAGTTGCAGAATTGCCAAATGGATGTAAAATTGTAGGAATGACCTAATGGGTGTAATTGGTAGGCCACTGTTGTGCAGTTCCAGTTTTATTTAGTGTAATCATTTAAGCTGTCTTTGTCATACTGTGTCATTTATCTTGAAGGGTTTAGAATCTTTCACTGTTTGCACTGATGATTGATCTTAGCTGAAATGAGACCAGCTCTGGGTGAACTGGTAGCAGCAACATTACCACATTTTTTTGTGAGGAGTAGTAGTAATGTATCCAACCAACCAAAACAGGGGAGCTCAGAACCACTGGCATGTTTGCCAAAGCTGTAAAATGCTCAAGTAGGCAAAGTTAATATTTTTTTTCGTAAGAATAGCACCATGAAATTCTCAACAGATCTGCTGTCACTACTGGAAATGTGCATCGAGCCAACAATGCAGTACCTATGGATTCTCTCACCTCTGTGTACACTGAATATTGAGATTTGACCTAGTGGGTAGAACAACACCAGCATAATTATTTCACCCACTCCTCTCACTAGTTCAATTTAGGCAGTGTTTTGTTTGCCATCTAGGTAATGAGAAGTAACCCTTTATTTCAGAGGGTCAGCATAATTGTAGGACAAGAAAGTAGTACTTCAAGAGTCAGCTTTTTGCTAAGGTATTGAAACTGGATGTAGGATTGGCCCACTGAAAATTTTTATAGGAAAGAAAAAAACGCTGTCAATATGTGGTTTCTTAAAACTAAAAACGGGGGAAGAAAAACGCCCCCAAACTTTATCAAAAGTCTTTTCCAATCCTGCCATGCTTTGCCTTCCTTTGACTAAGCATTTGGCATACTTGATAAGATGATGTATTTGTTACAGGTTCACTTCTGATAATTATTACCAACCTCCTTAACCAATGTGAAGAGTGCCTTCCTTCCCCCTCCCCTCTGTTCTTGTGAGAGACTAACCTCAGCTGTGCAGGGGTTGGTGGCATTTGCATGTGGAAATGCACTAATATGGATGTTTTTCTTTGTGTGTGCATCCTTGCAGTGTTGTATACCAGGATGGATTTTATGGTGCAGACATTTATGTAAGTATTCATTGATGTGCATGCTGTCCTTGTACATTACCAGAGTCATTCTTTTTACAAGTTTGCTGCCTAGCTTGACTCTGTTTTGTCTATTTACCATCCCTTGCCTGTCAGAAAGAATTGAGAAGAATATCTCTCACATTGGAAGACCTTTCTGTTCATTACATCTATCATTGTTCAGTGGAGCTGAATTAACTCTTCAATCAAATGCTGAATGAATGCAAAAAGATGTGAAAAATGTGTGTGCGTGTGTGGAGGGGCGTCTCCCTTCATAATTGAAGTTCAAAGAAAATATAAAGCAAAGCAGAAACATTCTTTTGCAAATCCCCACAAGCTCTTTTTTAAAAAAATCAAGGCAAGCTGAATATTGTGAATACTTGAAGTATGAAAGTACTTCATGGAGAGATACAGGTTTCCCAAATCCAGACAACACTGGGTATATATAGGTGCCATGGTGATAGTAGAGCTTAATGGCTTAGTAAGTTTAAGATATGGCAATTTATTGTCTGCAATCTGAGTAGACTTCCAAAAATTGCACTTCTAAAATTCAGTAGTTTCAGTTTAAAGGAGATGGGTAGAGATTTTTCACAATACAAGTGGATAATTTATTAGGAAAGATTCATAGTCCTGGACCCATCGTACCTAATTGTTCACCAATTTAATTTTAAATAATGCTTTTACAAGTTTTTGCCTTTTTTTTTTCATGCTTCATACATTATTTTTTCTTGCCAACTTTTTATCTTGAGGGTACAAAAGGAGGCTTCATATGTCTGAGTATGCAACAGGTTTCAGGGGGTTGAGGCTAAATTTCACTCTTCTAAAATAATTAAGTGTTATACCTTATGTATAGATGTAAAAATATTTCGCTGGTAGTAAGCAATATTTTACTTTTGTTATTATTTTAATAAGGGAATCTGGTCCTAAGTTACGTCTTTGTTTCACCAGACAGCTTTCTGTAACCTACTTGTACAGTCTCAGTTGAGATAAAATGAGACAGATGAGTTGAAATTTGTAGGAATATTAAAAATTAAATAGGCAATGCTAGGAAACATCCCTTGTGATCATTATCAGGAATCTTCTAGAACTATTCCCAAGGGAACAGATTTTTGTTAGCAAGTTTTATGTAAAGAAGGAAAACAATTTGAATTTATGGATGAAGCAGGTTTTGTTTTTCTGATGGAGATGGAAAGGCCAATCCTCATCTGAAAATTCATTTGTGCAGCTTAAAAACATATTTAAAATAAATTAGCAAGGGTAAAGTCCTCTCCCTGTGTACTCAGTGCTGTTGTCAGTAAGGTATTGTTTACAACACAAGAATCACCCACTGGCCAAAGGTTTGCTCAAGCCAAGTAAGTGGCTCTAATCTCACCCAAACCTGTTGCTGCACAATTTTGGAGCTGCATGGGACACATGTTACAGTGTGGAATTTCTTCAAGTGTGGCTTCCAATTTTCATGTTTCTTCAAGCTGTCCAAAGAGTTTGACTACCATTTTGCTCAGTTTACCAACCCAGAAATCTGCAGGGCAAGAAGACATCTTTCTCAGGAGGACTCAGTGGGAGAGAATAGGTGGGAACTAAATGTTACTGGAGGATTTTGTAGGTTTGGAACCCACTGCTGCTGAAAGCCAGGAACATCTCTTTGGTGACTGACAATATTATTTTTAAGTGGCCTCACGCCCTCTCACAGACCTTAACATTTTGTTTCCAAATGGAGGGTGATTTCAATGAGAAATATACTGAATAAATTCCTAATCCTATAGCATCAGTTTTGTTGTCTGCAATAGTTGTGTGCATTAGGAAATGGAATAACTACACTGCTTTTCACCAGTTGCAGCTTTGTATTTCTGATTGCATATCTTAGTTCTCTTAATGCAACAGAATGTTTATAGCAGATGACAATTAAAACACTCTTCTGGAAATTTAATTTCTTTATAATATACAAATCTTTTTATTTTATAAATAATTTTTCTTCACATTTGTGCCTTCTTTCATATAAAGCATTTGCAGGAGAGGGAGTGAGAGATAGAAAGAACTGGCATAAATCAAGTGAAACCTTAGAATTCACAGTGTATTAGTTCTTAGTGTAGCAGTTTCCAGCAGACCGAGTTATTTATTAAATCCCAATTGTTTATGACATAGTTCTACTTGGCTTTTCATTTTAAGTGCAAAGCTGAAGCTCTGTGAAATGACAAATGCTCTGTGAAAAAAGGAGAAAAAACATTTAAACGATGTAGGGTTTAATAGTAGATTGGAGAGAAAGAAGCCTTAGAAATACCACAGAAAGCAAAACAAGAGGCACACAGTAGTGAAAAGTCAGATCAAAAATATTCATTAATGGGTATATCAGAGTGGGTTTCATCCTTCTCTGATTGCATTGAGAAACAATAGAAATATGGACTGTGCTATTCTTTGCATAACTTGGGATCAACAGAGCCTTTGGTGAGAGAAACCATAGATTTAGGGGAAAGGAGGGAGGGGAGATACAGAAAGATACTGGCTGGGTAAAAACTGCAGGGTGAACCAAGAACAGCAAATATCCAGAGCTGCTCAATACTAACCAGTGGAATAGAAGAGATTACATATATAAAAACGGGTGGAAAGTACAGTCTAAAGTGAAAAATCAACAGCCATGATTCTAGATGTAATATAATATATTCTATATTTCGTATAATTCCATATGGAATGTAATAATCCTTCTGAAATAGCTGAGCTATTGAATTCCCTTTAAAATGTGCCTTTGAGTAGGAAAAATAAAGGAGATTATTAGGAAGTAAAGAAGACCTTTTAAAATTAAGTATTGATTCACTAAGAGAAAAAGTCATTAAAAGAGAATTAAAGTTGCCTGCCAGCAAATATAGAAGTTCTTAGATGAAGATTGACACCTGTGAAAATAAGAAAATACATTCCACAAAATGAAGCAAAAAATAGTAACAGTCTCAGAAATATGCAGTTAGAATAATAGCTCTACACTTTTGCTCTGCTTTATCTTAAATCTGTTCCCTTTTTTTCATTGCCATTGTCATAAAGAATGTTTTCAGAATGTGTCAGTCATCAATCCACACCTAAAATGTGGCTCGGAAGGCTCGGAAACACAAGAACCTTCCACACCCTGTCACCACCAGCTTCAGAAGAACCTGGGTAATGGTTTAACCATGGCCATTAGTCAGTCCTGCTGCTCACAGCAAGGTTTTCCAAACTTCCCAGGATTCTGGACCTGGGATACTGCAGCTGGAGAGAATCCATGGTAAAATAGACAAGTATAGGTTTAAAACTTTGGTTCTGCTTTTTTTATTTTATTTTATATTTTTTTTCTTTTCTCTTTTTTTTTTTTAATGCTGCTGGGCAAGAATAAGGCAGATTTTTGTGGTCAGGGGTATGGAATGAGACTATTTCCTAATAGCTATTGCCATCACCTTTAGCTCAAAGCTAGGATGGAATTGGGGATGGAGGATATATTTGTTTCCCAAGGGAAAAGCCAAGGTAATTACCTAAGCAACATTCCCCTGAGGTAGAAGTCCCTCAAAGCCATCAGGTCCCCTAAAAGGCATTACTGTTCTGATGTGAAAAGCAAGGATATGCAGATAGCACTGAAGCTTTTGTTTCAGGACCCAAGGATTTTTTGTGTTTTAGCTGAATGGAAGGGTGTGCCATTTCCTGTGACTCACAGAAACAGAGCAAGTGGAGAAATGACTTTGCCAAGGGCAAAAGGGTCCCCAGGGAGCAGTGGGTTGTTCTTTCCACTGCTCTGTGTGCTGGAACACTCCATGATACCCTTTAAAAAGTTTGGATAGGTAGGGATGAAATGTCTTTTCATCTCATCTTTGTGATACAAACAGTACCTTCAAAAAGGTACCAGACCAGTCCTGGTGATTGTATTTGGCTGGAATTAATGCAGGTGGTGCCTGGATATTTTACCAAGAGTTTCTGTGAGGCAGAAGCTACCTCTGGGAACACGATACAGAAATGCCCCAAAGGTTGCACACAGGCCTGTTCTGGCATTTGAGCCTGCACAAATTGGGGGTGGATTGATTTCTTTTTAATTCTCTCAGTCCAAGTTTTACTCGGTGGGCAGAACAAATGCTGTTTAAATCTCAACAGCATGTGAGTGGAGGAAAAGGAACTGACAACTTCTATATTCTGCAGCTCTGGGTGTAATTCTTGTAATTTTTAATACCATTCTTCTATTTGTATTTAATAAGGCAGGTCTAATTCTCAATACTAGAGAAGGTTTGGAACCTTGATTAATTTATGTTCACAAAATACTCTGAGATCCTTGAGTGAAAGGAAGTATAGGAGGTATAAATTGAGGAAAATTAACTCTCAACATTCATATGAGATATTAAATATGTAGCTAATAGAAAAAAAATAACAAAAAATACTCATCATTTAGAGTCACTTTGTGTGTCAGTACATCTGAGATCACGAGAAAAACATAATTTGGCTGTTTTATGAGGAGGTGCACACATGTGTACGTGGTTTTGTGATCTCTAGATTCTGTCTGGGTAAGTTTTTTGTGAAAGTTAGCCTTACTGTAGATATACACACTTTATTTTAAAATTCAGTTGTATTTAGTTTTCTGTTCATTTCCATTTTATCATCTTGTTCAAAATGTGTGTGATTTTGTTCTAAAATTAAGATTTCTCTACAAGAATCAGCAACTAATTTCTGACAGACCCCACTACTATTTTTCTGTTTGCCTGAGCCAGAGATGTATAAAACATTGAGAGGAAAATTCTAATGAATTTCTCTGGGGAATTTGCCTAAATTCCTTCCTTACATCTTTCTTTCCATCCTTCCTTCCTCATTCAAATCATTCCATTTCTGTTTCTTTATAGAGCAGTGTTGCAGGAGCCTGTGTATGGCAATAAGTTACCACAGGTATGACACCCACTGATGGAAAAACATCACCATGCCAAATGTAGACTCATGTAAAATCATACTGATACTCGAATAATTATGAGAGAAAATGGATTCTGTTTGAATGGCAAATTGAGAGAAAATGGCAAAAACAGTCCACCAGTTGCATTTTATTTTCCAGATTCAGTTGCAAAGTCTCAGAGTGATACTATTAGTTTTTAAAACTAAAGCTGCTGTAACACTGTTTGATCATTGTTCTGGAAGTAGCAAATATGGGAGCACAGATAAGGCAGTAGCATTTTTTCCTTATAGTATCTGAATTTATTATTTTCAAAATAATATGCAAAGCATAAAAGTCAGGTACTTTCTGCCTGAATATAAATATAAGGGAAAAAAAGAATTCCTAAAACATTTCTAATATATAGGAGCTGAAAATTGTTATTTTTATGTAATTATTACATAATTTTGTTCTAAGTATTTTATTTTGCAATATAGTCTAAAGCATGGGGATAAATATATAATGTTACTCAAGAGATGTATATGTAGTGAAGATTACTGGTGTATTCTTAATCTAAAATACTAGCCAAATTCAAAATCAGACAAAAATTGTCAAGTAGCTCTTGTCACAGAAGTTCAGTTCAGGGGTTTGAAGCAGATTCCCACCTCAATTCCCAATGTAAAGTGTACCTCCAAGTTTCTTCCAGCAGAAGAAAATCAAAAATCACCTGAAGTAATTGAAGTAAAACAATGAGAAAACTTAGTAAAACACCAAAACTGCAGAATACAAACCCCATAAAAATAATTTGCTTAAGCATATATTAACATGTAATTTATGCTAGTTTATTTTAAAATGATGAATTCATGACATGGGATGGTAGGAAATTAGGTTTTCCCTGATAACCAAACACATCCTGCTTTTTTAGTTCTCCAGCGATTTCAGGTAAATTCAATGCCATCAATCTCTTTTTATTTGTATTGCTTTATACTCATTCTTGCCAGGGCTCTCATAAATGTCAGACTGATTGCTGAATCCAAAACATCTTAATAAAGCTCAGAGTCAAGCTTCCCTGTTCAGCAGAAATTCTTTGAAAGCAAATCAAAATGTAAGCATAAAAGGAATGTAGCTCTTATGTTTAGGGAGCAAGAAAGGGTCTCTCCTCACACACTGACCAATTTTTGGTGATAGTAAAATAAAGGATAGAAAACCAATCCTCACGGAGCCCACCAGATTTCAGATCTGCTGCTGTGGGAACAGCCTGTCTCCTTTTTCTCCCATTCAGAACTGCTTGTGGTGGCCTGTTCTCAATCCCATACCATGGTGGGAGCTGTTACATGCAGAGTTGGATTGACTTGGAGTGGCTCTCACTTTTAAGTCAGGGGTTTTAGGAGTGAACATCAGGACAAACAAAGGAGTTGGACACCCTGGTGAACAGAACCGTGTCAAACTGCAGATCTGCCACACATTGCCGGGACTGGATCACGAAAACAAGTTCAGTATCAGGGGGAAAAAAAGAAAAAAAAGGGAAATAAAGGTGTCCTATTTAGCCCTCAAAAACCAGGAGGGGAGAACAGATAAATTACTATCATCTCTCACCTCTCTTCCATTGACACAGGCCAGCCCAAGTGTGCAGTTTGAATTTATCTCCTCTCAGCCTCGCTGGCTATTGGCTTAGTTTGTACCTGGTGACATTATTTGGTATCTGAAGGCCTGAATGTACATATCTGCAGCAATGTGTGCCTGTTCTGCATTTCTGACAGTGATAGCCTTCTGCTGGTTTATGAAAACCAAAGGGTCTGAAATGAGAAGGTGCTTTGTCTCACTGCCTCTGTGTGCACAGAGGAGCAGAGGAGAGGGCACGAGGGGCATTAGGAGATGCTTATTCCTGCCTGATCCCAGGGCTTGTGTGACACAATTGCTGCTGGCAGGGAGCTGGCCAGGAGCAGAAAGGGACATGTCCTGTTCTCTGTGTGAGCACTTGAAAAAAAATCAGAAAGAATGTTCTTCAAATAAGCTGACAATTCAAAGCCTGGAGTTTCTAATGAGCTGTCAGCGTATGTAAAACTTGTGTTTATTCTTAGGGTGATGTGGCAATTGTCAGCTGAACGATTGATTTCCAAACCCAACCTGCTTCAAATCTTCAAACCCACAAAGGTTTACATGTGGTAGGGATGAAAGCCATTCTGCCAAGCAAAGTGGTAGAAGGGGAAATAGCTTGTGAAAGTAGTTCAGATTGCTTTTCTGAAAAGAGCGAATTTCTATTTGCAAAATCAAAATAGAAAACCCACAAAAGTTACTGCAGTAAAAATGTTCTACTGTTACAGTAAAGGCTGACACATTGTGGCCTATTCTTCCTGCTTCAGCACAATATCTTGGGTGCATGCAGCCTTCCAAAAAAAAAAAAAAAAAAAAAAAAAAAAAAATCAATCCATTAAAGCGAACACTTCAGCAAAAGAGTGAATTTTATTCAAAGCTGAGTGAGCTGATACCATCTTATTCAGCTCTTTGTTAGGGAGGGGGTAGGTGGGGAAGGCACCACAGCAGCCCTCTGTCCCAGAGGGTGCTGGGGGGGAGAATTCTAATTGGGACGTAAATCGTGTTTGTGTTATCAGCGGGCCTGGGCTGGGCTTGTTAATTGGCATGCTGAAATCATTTGGAAATGGTTGATATAACACCGTGGTCCATTGAACAGGAAGCTCTGCTGTTTTCACAGTTTGATAATCAATGCATCACTGCACTCAATTCCTTTCCAATGTGTGTTTGTTTGTCCTGTTTGCTTAATTGAACAGCTGGAATTACTGTTACATACAACTGAATGTTAATTCATGGAAGAAGAGAATTTTGCTTCTTCATTATAATTTTATGTATAAAGTGGAAACCTATGTAACATTAAGTGTTAATTGAGTGCACAAATTCATAGGTTTAATCAACCAGGGATGATAAATCATATTTTGTACAAAAAAGAGAATTGATTATTAGCTGAGTTTGTCTTTTAAGTTCAGCATTGCTTTGTGAATATGCATACACTTTGTTCATAAGAACAATTGCTGCTTGAAAACTTGGAGAAGAATACAGTATTGTCTTGTAAAAAAAGCTTACACTGATCAATATAGTTCATTGCTTTCTCCTGATCTCTGGGACAAATCTTAGAATGTTTGTGGTGCTAGATTTTGCTTAACAATTCACCGAAATATTTCCTTAACATTCCACTGCAGTATTTCCTATGCATTTAATTGAACTGCAGCATGACTGTACTCTTTCAGTTGTTGTCAAATGTTGCAAAATGTGATTTAAAGTGCCACAGCAATGCAGTTAGAACCTGAGTTTGTGTTTCAGGGTGGTTATGCTGCCTACCGGTATGCCCAGCCTGCCACTGCCACTGCAGCTGCCTACAGTGACAGGTAAGACCTCTTTTCCTGCTCAGAAATATTTGACCAGTGGAAGTTGAAGATGATTCTATAAATTTGCCTTGTTGAAGTCTCAAAGCTGTCTTGTTGCTCTGCAGATAATTGTGATCTCTAAAGCAGGCTGTTTTATGATAATCCATGAATAGCCATAAATTGAGAGACTTTAGGCCTTAATTGAGAATCAGGCATGAGATGTGCACATTCCCAAGCTGTAGATCATTCAGTTAACGTCTGTGACCCTTGTACAATGTAGATAAATAAATGTACAGATTCATGATGGTCTGCTACTAAGGATCATTATTTGTCTTAGGAGTATTATTTCAGCTGATTTAGAACCTTGAAAGTATTGAGTGCCCTCAATTCTCATTGACATTGTTTTAGTCAGTGGAAATTGAGAAGGAACTGTGTCTAAGCCTGAAATATCCAATGCAAACCAGTATTTTTTTCCATTTGCTTTCTTCCCAGGCATTTGATTTTTTTCAGTACTTGAAAAAAAAAAATTATTTTTCTTTTGCTCTGTATTTTTATCCTCAAAATGTAAACCACATTTGGTGGAAACAATATCAGGAGTGGAAGATTATTAAATTCAGCACACATCCAAAGACTTAACTTTTATCAACTAAGAGCGATGTCACATATATTAATGTGTCTTCCTGCAAGATGACCGTTGGAACCCCTTGGAAGTCAATGTCTAAATTGCTGTTGACTTCAGTAGGAACAGGATTTTATCAAATTGCATAAAATTAAGTCTTTGCAGTGTGTGGGCATGATTTTGTAATGAGAAGGAGGATTATCCAACGTTTCCTTCATAAACTGTACCCTTAAAATCTATTCTATCTTTAATGTTCTTCAAGTCCTTGAGGAGTTTTCCCTTGTAAAGGGAGGGTGTATATGGTGACAGAGACACACATATAATTTGCTGCACGATGGCAGTGAGAAGTAAGGTCACGCTTCTCAATACCTGATACAAGAAAATTTTCCCTTGGACTCATGGAAATTATTTCTTAAGTCTTAAATACATATTGAAAAATTTCTTGAAATGCTAAATTAGACAGTGTTATAAATGCTTCTGTTTCTTAAAGAAATCAAGAGATTAAGAAATTCTAGTGCACAATTTCTTAGATTGAAGCGCTGTTCATGGATTCTGTATTTTTAGAACCAAGTCCCATGGTATGAATGTTACAATGCTATGCATGCATATTTGCCTTTCAAGTGCTTATTCTGGGTAATGAAGATACATTTTTTAAAGTTATGTGAATAAAGTAATTTGCATGTATGGCTGAGGCATGCTGTGTCAGACAGGTAAGCAAGCTACTTTTTATTGATTTTGGGTCAGTAATATCAACTAGATCTGTGCTGTGTGCACTTTGTTGGCAATGTACTATTTCTACTTAGGAGAACCTGCACAGGTGAAGTGCTACTCAGTAGTTTCATTTCATTTCCACAAAGGTTTGTCAGCATGTCGCAGCTCTAGGGTTTTTCTGTGAGCTTGTAACGCAAAACAACTGCTTCTAAAAGCCTACTAAACCAAAAGGACAAAATTATAAATAACCTCCTGTGGCCAGCCAGGTTTTGCCAGCTATCTCTCAGGTGTCCCTGGATCATTCTATAGGCTGTTTATTTCTATTAATTAAACCTATGCATTACATAGAGAAACTGAACAGTATCAAGCTGACTTTTAAATGCTTTACTTATGAATTGATGTACCTTCTCATAAGCCAGATCAAAGGCTGTGAGATAAAATATCACTTGGGCACATATTCTGCTATGGGCAGAGAGTCAACATCACAAAGAGTTATGCTGCCAAAAAGGTAAAGGATTTGTTTAGGAAGATAGTGCTCTTAAATGCTGTAATGGAAGCTGGAGATGGCATCAGTAGTAATGCAGTTGTTACAATCCTTAATTATTTTTTTTTAAAAATTGTCTAATTTTCAGATACACTTTGTGTATAATTAGAATCACAATAACCTGTCTTTGCTTGCATAATTTTAGATATCTTAAATGCATTTCATATCTTTTGGATTTTTTTTTAATTTAGCTTCTCTTTTTAAATGTGGTTAACCCTCATCTTCGATCTGCTTCCCCCAAATGAATAAGGTTTCTTGTCTTAATTACAAATCTCATAACTGAATTTCTTTACGAGAGAATCCCAAAACTAGCATAGAGAACAAAACAAATAACAATCTGCTCAAACATTTCTTTGCATGTGGGAAACTTTGTGCAAACATGGATACCTCTGATTACTCACAACTACAGTTTGTTTAATTTGATTAACTTTTTGTTCATTTTTAAACAAATTTAACTTAGCTACTTTTGTGAAATTCCTAATATTGAAAGTGCTGAAATATACATCAGTACAACTGCTTGTATCTTTTTTTCTCAGTGTAATGATTGATCATCTGCTCTCCACTCATAACACTGAAGATTCCATATCTCTTTATACACTTACTTAGTGTTCATATGAGGCCCTATTTAATTTAATTACACATGAACTGTATTTACTGTTTGTGTAAAAAATGATGCCCAGTAAGTGAGGACCGCTGAGTATTTACTATTGAAGCAGTGATATATCATGGAAATAATACTTCATACTAACTTAACAAATAAGAAAAGCGTGATTTTTTGGTCACCACTCATATCCGTTATGAATGGCAATGTTCCATATTTGAAATGCTTCTTAAGTCAGGAGATGGAAAGAGGAAATCTTTAGATTGGAGACATCTTTTGGTAAATTAAAAATAAAGGTTAACAGAAAGATTTGGGACTCCAGAATCAATAGACCAAGTCGATTGATAATGATTACTGTGAGAGGGCTCTATTGTGAAGAAATGCAATGGTATCCTTGTTTGTCACAGTTGGAAATATTGCTGGAAATAGGCGAGGAACAGAAATACAGGGGAGAATCAGGTGGCAAGGAAATACCATTAAACCAATCAATGTAAACCCCTAAGTATTTGTCAGGACAGATCACGTACTCCTAAACCCAATTTCACAATAGAGGTAGGCCTGGCAGATCTCTCCAGTCATTTCTTAGGATCATAAAACAAGAACAACAAAGAAACAGGTACATTTTGTTTTATTTATGAAGCAATGCAATCACTGGATACAACTTCAAAAAAATTCAGAATTCAATTTTTATATTGTGTGATCTGTCATATACTAGATTGCACTTACAGATTGGAAGGTCTTTGCAGAAGTGGATCAAAAAAAGCTATGTTTAACTTGCCAAGATTTAAAATATTTCTGATAAGTTTTCCAATCAGTGTAAGTCCTAAAAGGGGACCTACTGGTCTATATATGTTCTTCATCATTCTGGAACTTGCCTGGCAAACTCTCTAAACTGAGCATATTTGGGAAAGATAATTGTAAAGATGTACAAAAGACACTAAATCACATGTCAATAAAATGTTTGTACAGCTGTTATTCATCTTTCATGCAATATTTAAAAAAATAAATAAATAAAAATAGTTGTTAGAGTTCTATCTAAGTCTGAAGTAAGAGAAACTAGCAAGGTCATCCAGTTTTGTGTTCCTGAGGTAGAAGGAGTCGAAGCATGGCAGTGGGGCGTATTGTCATTTTGTCATTGCATGTTCACTTGGTGTTGCTGGTATGTCTGTAATGCTGTACTGGATTTGACAGATCCATCACATAGCTCAGTGAATGGCTTGCTTGAATTAAGCCTATGGGCAGACTTATTCACATTGATTGGCTATTGGTTTTGTGTTTTATGATTTGATTATTGCATCTTTGATCGGAGTAAGAGAAATGTTCCTTTTGCGCATATTAACATTGTCAGCGATATTTATGCAAGTGTGTCTGGGAGTGCAATGAGCAGAGCCCTGACAGGAGGAAGGCAGCCCTGTCTGAAAGGCAGAGTCGTCCCCCTTGTGCTGCTTGCTGTCCCTGTGCAGGGCCGAGCTGTGTTTATACATGGATGGCGGTGGATCCATATATACACACACGTTCCCCATCCATCACGTGCACACACACACACACACACACAGGGATGCTGCTCTGAGCACCATTCCCTTCCTATACACAGGGCCAAATTTAAACCTCACTCCAAACTATGGAAAGATTCCCAATGACCTCTTTGTTGTCTGGATTAAATCCCTTATCACTGGAAGCTGACTTTTTTTTACCTTTTTTTTATTTTTTTAATAAAATAAGGCATATTCCAAAGTATTTTGCAAATAACACTTTGTAGTAAAAAATAATTTTGTTGGTTTTTTTTTTTTTTCCTCCCACTATCAGTTTGTGTTACATGTTCTGTGGTTATACCTAGGGTTTTATGAAATTGGAGAGAGAAGGTTTTGTCATGTGGAAATTATGTATCTTCCAGATCTGAAATCTTACTCCTGATAAAATCCTGATATTCTAATAGTTTACATTTTTAGCATGTCTGTGTGAAGCATTCAGTTTTTTCAAAGCAGTAGTGTCTACAGAGATAGTTCAATATATTTTTCAGTTCTCTTTGGGCAAATACTTGAGAGTAATACTTGATATTTGTGCTTAGGTTATCCTAAAATAGCATAGGTACAGATTTGATTTAATTGTAAACATGTTTATTAAAGAATGAAAATTTAGAATGAGCAGTAAAAAACCACAAAATATAAAATGTGAGCTTCTGTAGCTGGAGAGGGTTTTTTATTATATTGTGGACTATAATATCTTCTATTTTATGATTAAACAATGAAAACCACTATAGTTTTATTCAAATTATTTTCTCTTATTGAAGATTACTAGAGATATATACTAAAAATTAAGGTTTTGATTGCATATAAAATATAATAGTATCTTGCCAGAATTTAATTTTCCATTAAATAATTTTATAGAAGCATAAATTTTTTAAAATCTAGTACTTCATTCATTTCATGATAGTACTTTCTAAGATTAAGGAGACAGAGCTTCTCTACACAGTTTTAGTTTCTAAAGGAATCAGGTTGTAAGAGGAAAAAAATTAGAATATAGTGGTAACTTTTTGACTCCCAGTCAGAACCTTCAAACATTTGTGTATTTTGCTATCCCAGTGGAATCTTGAGAAATGGAAAGGTTTGGGGGATGATCCCGAGGGAAGAACTGTACAGCCCATATTCTAGGCTACTCCATCTTTGACAATGAAAAGGCTCAGTTAACACCTTGACCAGGTACAGAGGCTGTTTAGCTTTTGTAGCAGCAGTAGTTGAGAATATATTTAACACTTCTTCTGCAAATGCTTAGCTTTGATGTGGTGATGCTTCATTGGTCTAGTTTGTTTTTTTCTCCTGGACAATCCTGTATGGTAGCTAAAGCGTCTTTATTCCCTATTATTGCAAATAAAAATCAAATTATTGGCTTGGCTGTTACAGAGAGGTAGTGGATTTGGCCATCTACCTGTTAGAACTTTATGCCTGTATGATCTCTGGCAAACTAGAGGATCACTGGCATTATGTTAATATTTCATAATCCATTTTCATCCCAGTTCATTCACAATTTTGGGGATGACTGGAGTATATGACTCATAGTATAACCATAGCAGTACCTTTTAGTGAAGAGTTGGAAAGTAAAAGTGGGTGAATATGAATAAAGGAAATGTTATAGGGGAAAAAAAAATAAAAATCAAAGTGTTTGAAATTCCATGAGCAGGGACTTTAATGTAGTACATTTTGACAGGAATTTCCTGAAATGAAAATAAGTTGTATAGAGTACCTTCCAATAATTGAAGCATGGTTCATTCTAAAATATTGCAGGTACAACATTTTTGTTGTACAAATACAGTGAAATCACATTAACGTAGGAAAACATTGCAAACAATTACATTTCATAAAAACATAATCTTCTACCAGTTCTAGAGAGCTGCTTTGATATTTTAATACATTCCTCTACTGGGCGGAATTAACCTGTTTACTGGTACTTTGAAGGCTTGATTCACCTGTGTGTAGTTTGACTAATCATGTAATATCCAGGGAATCTTAAAACTCCTCCACTAGTTCAAAACTGAGGGGATACAGTAGTGAAAAAGCTTAGTGGTACTGCCCAGAATTATGGTAAACACTAATTAAACTTTTTGGTTTCATTCATATCCTGCTTCTACTTCTCTTCCCTGTAACCTCCATTCTCACTCATTGCAGTATCGAGGGATGTTTTAGGAATCCCCACAGACAAGGAAAGGCTTGGCTATTACTGTGAAATCTGTTTTGACATCCATGCTGGAAATCACGAAGAAAAAATTGGGAGAGAAGGTAGAGGTAGACTAAAGCCTAGATTTCCATACCTGGCTTCCTGACACGCTCCAGGCTCAAGGTGCTCAGTACTTTTGCTGCCAGTTTCTTCTTGAACATAGGGAGAGCTGTTAAATGCTCATCATGTTCCAAAGAAAAAATCAGTGCACCTATTCTGACATTTGCATCTCATCTACAGTATCTCCTCTTGGTTTTGTTAAATACATCCAGCCTACATCTGGTTATGTGGCATGACTTGTAACTTGGAGTTCCTTACTCTAACGTAAAAGCTCATAGTAAATAACTGCAATTATGAATATTTTAGTTTGATGAATTTCCATACATACCTTTTCTCTAAAAGGAGTGGGGGAAAGGACTGGTTAACATCTTTAAAGTAGGAATTACGTCATTACTAACTCATAGAAATTTTTTGCTCTTAGAGGATATTGGAAGAAAGTGTGACTTTAATTTTTTTCAGTGTTGCTTTCAGCAGACTGGATAAATATGGAGTTGGGGAGTTACTAAAACATTGATTCCTGATCCAGCAGACCAAAACTGTTACAGTCCATTGGGTCACTGCCTGTGACATGATAGACCATAACAGTTCCTTTGGACATATCAGTGGCTAATTACAGACTTTGCAGTTTTCAGATCGTTGGCTTGATAGACCACAAAGAGGCAGATTAGAACGTGCTCTAAGTGTTGTCAACCCGAGTGCTTTAAAACCAAGGAGGAATTAAGAGCATTGTGCAAGAGGCAGACAGAAGATAATGGAATGAAATGTTATTAATAAAAGTGGGATGACATGGATATAGTCTGTATGGATTAGCCATGTAATTTGCAATGTGCTCTGGCAAGGTGACGAAGTATTAGAAGAACAAACTTTAAATAACGATGTTGATTAAATTAATCAAGAAAGAGGCAATTTACACTCTTGCATGCTTTTACTGTAGCGTTTCGCACCTCCAAGGAGTCTAAAGCATTTGATTAGGTATTTAAATAGATTTTTTTTCATATTCCTTCTGGCTTTTCAAGCTTCTGATACTCTGGGAACCCACCTGAGGCAAACATCAGATTGTAAGAATACTGCAGGAGTGGGAATAAAATGTTTATCCGTGTATCCTAAAGAACTTTTTTGTGAAAATTGCTGTAGGGTGTTTAATATACATGTATTTAAAAAAAAAAAAAAAAAGTAAGGCCTTTGTTTAAACCAAACATGTACCAGCTGCTAAACTTCATTTTGTTTTTCTTGAATGAATTCTTAGATAATCCTGGCAAGGTTTTCATGCATATGGTATTTTAGTTAAAGTATGACAAAAATTATGCTGTCAACAAATTTGTAAAGTCATTCCAAACTTAATATAATGTAAAGGGAAAGAATTGTTGTTATTCATAATTGCTGAAGTTTATGATTATACCTCTGTGTGTTAGGAAATTTTATAGTGGATAAAATGGTGGTTACTGGTAAACCATAAAAATTGCTATGAAATCACAAACAAATATAAAGAATGTTTTTAAGGCATTATTTTAAGGATGGAATGATACACATAAAGAACAAATCCCCCAATTAAATAAATGAATGGGTTTTGATGTATTTTAGTGGATAAAATACTCTGATACACAAGGCTGACTTCAAAATGCCCTTTGCCCTAAAGAGAATGAATAATATCTCCAAAATACAGTAATAAACAAAATTTTCAAATATAAATATTGACTGCAAAAATAGCCTTAATTTAGCAGTCCTGGATCATAATGGCATCAATTTATGTTGCTGATGTGGAGCACTTCTGAAATAGAATTACTGCACTGCTTCCTCAAGTATTTAATTTAAGTGCATAGACTGCGTTAATCACAGTAAAAGGCCAATAATTTTAGAGCAGTTCTGCCACTGAGATCTGTATGAATTCAGCTATGGATTTGTGTGGTATTCAGAATTTCACCTATTAGGTTTAAGTTTCTCTTTAAAATGTCCAGATCAACTTAAAAATCACATGTTCCTCTTGCAGATAAATATTCATCTTTAGACACTGTATATTGCATTATTAATAACAAATATTTTCATACCAGGTATAATATATTGACTAATAATACATTGAAAAATTCTACTCATGCAGCAGGTAATATGACTTAAACCCAAGTCTATTTGTATAGCTCTGATTTAAGAGATAAATAAATCAAGAATTAAAATTTGTAGATCTAAAATATGAAACATGAAAGACGTACAAGTTTTCCCACTGGTTGTGATGTAAGATACTGTCCAGATTCTGGCAATATATTAAAAATAAGCTTTTTTTTTTTTTTTCAACAACAGTACTAAGTTGGATTGTTGCATCAGTTTGCTAGAAATTTTCCTTATACCAACTTTGAGGGCCAGTGGAAGAGGAGCGGGGGGGAGTTTGTATCCAAGACACTGCCATGGCAGAATTGTTGTATCCACCCTGTGTGCCGAGTGGACATTCCTCCAATCTGCTTTACAGCATCAGTGCTGAAAAGTGCTGTCCTAAAAGGAGTCTCTCTCTTGTATCATTTGAGTGGGTTGCTTAGCTAGTTCTGTATCAGGGCTAAAGAAAATGCCTGCCCATCTGCTGGGGAAAGCCTGACATAAGAATACAAATTATGAGAAAGCACCTTCTGTTGACCATTTTTCCCTTTAGGTTTTTTTTAAATCCCTTTAGGTTTTTGGGTTGGTTGGTCAGTTGGTTGTTTCTTTCTCTCTGAGTAAATGGAATAATGCAGGCATATCGCTGGGCTTGGGGATGCACATTTCCATTGGTGTCCAGAACAGCCAGGGGTTGCTTTTTTTTCTTTTCTTGAAAGGTGTGTTTTTTGCAATTGCAGAAGTACTTTTTGGTATGAAAACAAATTATTCCTGGTCAAGAAGTGTGACTGGTAGCAGGACAAAACTTAATGAGAGATTTCATTCTTTTCTCTCTCCTGCTGTCTTTGACAGTCTGAATTTTGGTAGAGACATCCTGTCATTGGCTAAAGCAGACTGACATGTCCTGTACTGAGCACAAAGAAGACACAAATGAAAGCACTGCAGAGGTGACAAACGTGCCAGGGGAATGAAGGGCTTGGCTGAGCTGCCTGAAAGCAGGGCCATGGTGACATTTCAGACACCCTGGGGCATGTGAGGGACCCTGAGAGGTGAGGGGGACACAGCACCTTCTTCAGTGGCAGCTGAGCCCAGGCAGATGGACAAGCTGCCTTTGCTTGGGCAATGCAGATGAGCTTTAGTATTTTCTGTTCAGTGACAGTTATAGAAGTAGCTGCATTCTTTTCTTTTGAGTCGGGGTTCTCCTCTATCTGCTTCCAAGGCCTGCCACAAAATTTCAGGAAAGAGATGGTCAGGAATGATGGATGTAGGAGAGCATTATCTTGTGATGAGGAAGGCAGAGTACCTCTGTGAAAGCAAAATATCCACATCTTCCTCTCTGTCTTAGCATCATCATTGATGATTAGGTTGAACAAGCAGTCCTGCAAAAAAAAAAGAACCTGACATTGAAGAAATTAGTCTAAAAGTAAAATATACCTTCCTAATGCACATTAGGTCAGCCAGGTTACTTTCAGTGCTCTTGAAGCTTGATACTGCATGAATTATTTATAGTTTTATTCTTATTTCATTTAATATATCATATAGGTATGACTGTGAAGTTGTTTAGTTGTCTTCGTGTTGTGATTCAAATGCTATGGGTATGGTAATGTACTTTGATCTTACAGTAATGGGAATATAAAGCATGATAATAGCAAAATCAACCTTCTAATTATAGTTATTATGCTAATATTAAAAAGTTTAAATTTTTTGATAGCCTTGATATTTAAATTTAGGACACCAGCAGGAGGGAGTTGGGAAGGACTTAATAAAATGATTATAAGGGGAAACTTTGTCCATCCTTGAATATTGCAGAAACTATTTAAGGAGCCAGCAGTCAGCTATATTAAAATTCATAATGAAAAAGCCCTCAACATCAGAGTCCTCACAAGAGCAGCAAAGTCTTAACGTTTAGAGCATGAAGGAAATATATAGTAGCTTTAATAACATAGTGGAGAAATATACAGATGTACCACTTATAACTCTGCTGGGAAACATCATTGCTACACTCAACAGTTAGTGCCAGATCCTAGGGGAATACAGTTTGGAGCAGCTCCAGGAAGGGAAGGCAGTGTTTTTGGTTTAGCTGCATCAATTTTACTGACTGAGATTCTGATTGCTGAATTGTAAATACTGCCTTTGTTTGTCAACCCCATGGCGGTCTTACCAGAAAAAGTCAACTGATTAAATATAGTTTAAATAGTCCCACTGTAAATTCTGTTCAATATTGTGTTTGCCTTCATCCTAATTTTTGATGTTCTGGGATTCTGCACTGTTTTTAGCAGTTGCTATATTTTTGGGTGGGGTCTGCACCTCTGTGTTAAGCAAAATTATTTCTGCCTAGTTTTGTGAAGTTTTTCAGCAAAGCCCAGGAAATCAGGCCTACAAAGCATAATTACTGTATGTTGGTGGATTATCATTTCTTTTAGGTTTCAAATTTCCTAGAGCCAGTGTGATTAATTTCTTAAAATCCCCCTTGACCTCTAGTACGGCTTCCATTTTAAGGAAGCTCTGTGCTGCTGAGGAGGAGGGATTGAAAACTTCTGGGAGTCAGGGGTGAAATTAGGTGTGTGTCAAAATTCTGTTCTTAATCGTGTGCTGAGTGAAAAAGTGGTGAGAAGCCCGAGTGCCACCCAGTGTTTTGGGGAGAGGAGAGGACACACAGAACATGCATCGACCCCCTGTGCCCTGCATGGGTTTTCCACCCATAACGACCTCAGTTTATAAACTTGCCAGGCACCTGGGAGTTCTGTACCCCTGAAGAACAGCAGGGCCAGTGGCTGCAGGAGAGAAAGGTGGTGGGAGGCTGGTGCTTTTCGAGGAGTGAGGAGTAGTGCAGACACAGAGGAGCTCGTCCTTTCCCAGGGTGGGATGACTCCATAGAAACTTTGAGTGAGCACTCAGGGTAGCAGTTTATTCTGATCTTAGGCTGGAGCTGTGCTTCATGATAGTTAGATCCCCCAAGTCATAAAAAAGGTGTCTGAGACCCAGTCTGTGAATCTCTTCCTATCTTCCACTTACAGGTTCTGAATTTACCAATAGTAAAGTGGGCAAATCACTTATGGCTCAGGTATTTCTTCACAGTATATGAGACATCCACAGAAAGGACAAGGCTCAGGCTCCAGTGATTAACGAACTTAAAACCCTCATAATATACAATCTCTATTCTGCAGTGTGGCATGTTTTCACCAAACAGTATCAAGAAGAGAGAAAGAAAGCATGGAGTGTATTGCATATGCAGAATGTCTGCTGGATAGAAAGAGCAGGTGCCAAAAGACAGAGGTTTCTCTCAGATGTGGGGCCTCGGAGACACGCATTTGTTACTGCCAAAGGGGCTACAGGGAATGGAGCAGAGGAAATTAGAACATATTCAAACCTTTGAAGATGGTGTAATGCAGGTTCAATAACTACCCCAAAGGAAAAAAAGCACATCTAAATCACTTAATAGTACTTCTGTTGTCCTCCCCTTCTGTTCTTGTTTGAATTCAGGATATATATCAAATGTTTAAACTTTTTTTTTTTTCAAAATGTAAAACCATCTTTATTACCATACCGGTAGAAAATGTGTTAGTTTTCAATTTGCTAGAAGAGATAAAAATTGATATATAGGCTTGAGAGAAGCAGTAGTATGCAGAGTGTTTGCCCTTGGGAAGTAGCTGCTGGGATGGAACACAGCCATTTGGAGTCCCAGCAGTGCATTTTCCTGACCCACACTGTCTGGGAGACATCAGAGAGCTCAGACTGCCAAAGGGTGCCACTCCTGCACTTAAAAGGATTTCACTTAGCTCAGGGTGTGAGGATCTGGCAGGTTGAATATATCCAACTGTACATTCAGGTCAATGTATTTGTCATGTTATCCTTTCAGGTTTTGTTTGGGTTTTTTTTTTTCCCTATCTCACAGCCAGTAACAACTTTTAAAATTTTATTTAAAAAAAAAAAAGGTTTCTGTTGTTTAAATCTATGTTCTTTTACATCTGAAATATTAACCAGTGAACAGTAAAAATTTAGTTCTATACTTTCACTGTTAATACACAAATTAAATTATGGAAGTGATTCTGTATCTTAATTGAGCAGGGCTTATTGTATAATAAAGTTGGGTCCCGTAGAATTCCTGCACCTTTTTGAATCATTAAAAGTGTAGCAGCGATGAGGAACACTAAACCAACCTAAAATGCATCATGAATTTTCATCATCTCTTCCTTGTGAGATTTTTAAGCCTCGTATGCTCGATAGAGTTAGTGCAGAAAATTGGGCTTTAAAGGGAACACTCCACATTTGCAGAGGACTGGGCAAGGTGAACTGTCCTTTTCCACCTCTGCTCTCCACCTACCTTAGGGCAGAAGGAATCTGATGCACCACAGAGCCAGCTTCACTCCAGAGGACTCCCTTTGCAGACTGGGCTTATCCACACAAAGGGCTAACCCCTGCTTTAGCCATCAGGTGTGATACCTTGTGATGAGCACTTTGCTCTCTAGGTCTATGGAAACATTATGGAATTTAGCTAAATAAAAAACCACTGCCACTATAAGAACATTAAAGCCATCGAAGCGCTTAAGAATTTCTAGTAATTGCTACAAAAACCACCTAATTAGTTATAAAATATTGCTGGCTTATTGGACTCCAGCCTCTAGTCTTTTCATTCTCACAGTTGCTGTGCTGACTGATATCTAACTTTCTACTTTTGAAAGTTATGTGTGGAGTTGTGAAATTAATTTTACAAAAGCCAAATAGTATCTTTGTATGAAGCAGTTCAACAAGAGATGCTTCTAGTAGTTGTTTCTAAACTAGATATCACTTTGGGTTAATTTTTTTCAAAATTAGTTTTCTCCCTGTAAATAGCAAAGAGTTGGTTAAAAAAGAGTAAGATTTCAGAACAGTTTCAATAATATTTTTCATTCCAAAGGACAAATTGCAGTTAGTGTTCTGGGGTGTTTCTGGAGGTACTAAACCAGCATATTACCCTTGCAGATAATTCTGTACTTTAACATCTGAAGATAGAGAATCTGTGGCTAAGTGTTCCACTGTACTGAGCAGAGATATACAAAAGGAGATTCTCAGTAACCACTTTAGAGGCAGTTTTTAAGGAAAAGAGGTCTTTTCATTTAGATGAGAGGGCAATTTAAGAGCTTCATAGAAATGAGTCAGAAGGATTTTCTATTAAACAGTAGCTGGTAAGTCTGTTTGCTGCTGGCTCAATCCCTTTTAGGCAAGCATCTAACTTTTTCTGTCTGTATAATTATCACAGAGGTGGTAGCAGTAAATACAGTGAGTAAATAGCTCTGTATTTATAATGTGAAATTTATCCCCCTTTGGTTTTTTAAATTTAGCATTACTTGTTAGGTAAATCTCATTAGCTCCTGAAACTGTTGCAGATGACAAAATAAAGAGCAAAACTACCAATTTAACATCAGTTGAAACTGAATGTACAATTTGAGCACTAAGTTCACACTAACAGTGTCTGCATTTCTGGTAGGGCAGAGACAATGATCTGCTTTTGGACTTTAGCAATCCTGTCCCTACAGTACAGATTGCAGATTCCTTGTTTTGTGCTGCATTTAATTTTTTCCCCCCCTAGAACATGAACCTCTAAGTAAAAAGTTCACAGATTTCTAAATGAGAATTTCAAATCTCTTGATACATTGGAGGTGAAGTAATAGAAATAGATTTTGTTCCCTTAGGGCTTAACTCCTCAAGGTTTTGTTGCCCCTAAGGGACGTTTGCTCCTGCATGGTTTTCAGTAGGATCCTCAGTACTTAATGCTTGCAGAGCTGTTTTTCCAGGCAGTCCTTAGCCTGCATCCTTTGGCTCCTGGTTGTTAGACTCTTGCATTAAAGCTGTGCAAAGCATCAGTGTCAGGTTTTTGCTGTGCAGGCTGGAGGAGCTGTGTGCAGCTGGGAGGAAACCACACCCAAGTGTTAACTCTTCACCCGGGTGCATTAATCCTGCACCACACCAAAATACTCCGAGGAAGCTGTGTATATGCATATAAAGGAATCATTTGATGTTAATCCTAAACATGGTTTCCACTAACCCAAATCCTGTTTGCCTAGACTTCAGAAAGGACAAACCAGGATTTGTGCCACAATGGAGTTTTCGATATTTTGAAATAGTAGTGCATTTAGAGTTTCTCTTTTTGTATTACCTGGTTTAAAAAAGAATTTTGCAAGAGAAGGTTTATATTAAATTACTCATTTCTCTAGCTTATTCACCTAAGATTCTGCAAAAGACTTTTCTATGTAATTGGATGACAGTATATGAGAATATACTATGTCATTTTTTTTAATAAATAGCAGAAAATTAATTTTCTGATTGCAGTCATATTAGATGAAGAAAAAGCAAAATATTTTAATTTAATATCCTCCTTTCAGATGCACAAAGTAAATTGTAATTTAATTTTTTTTCAAAAGCGCTTTTTACATATTTTGCAGTAGTGCCCTTTAATAGCTATATCAATATATTGTTTTATTTTTATTAGACTTCATA
The DNA here is from genome assembly GCF_017639235.1 of Corvus kubaryi. NCBI lineage: Eukaryota > Metazoa > Chordata > Aves > Passeriformes > Corvidae > Corvus > Corvus kubaryi. The sequence goes on along the minus strand of NW_024581129.1, from coordinate 11,547,318 downwards.
AATATATTGACATATCTGTAACACTAAACATGAAGCTTCCAATGCAAGAGTTTGTACATAGTCCATATCCAAATGTCACCATTATTTCATTTAAAAGATCCCAGCATGTCTACCTCATGATCCTTATAAACTCTATAGTACTCAACACTTTTTCTTGCTACATTCATTAAAATTAAGCACCCTTTCCCTACCCCATCTGTAAACATCAAGTCAATTGGCAGCTAGCACATTTCCGAGTCAGCAAGCAGTATTGTGAATTTTATCTTCTCTTGCAGAAATCAATTCGTCTTCGTTGCAGCAGATGAAATTTCTTGTAACACCTCTGCAGGTAACAATCATTGATACTTCTTGATGCATCCATCCAGGTCTCAATATCCTTTTTCACATGCTGCATTTAATCGTAAGACAAAGCATAGGAAAGTCCATAGTATAAATCTTTGGAATAGTTTAATGAATTTATAGCTTCAGCCTATAGGTTCTGCCATATAAAAGCCATTAGGTTATTTTGCTGACTTTGGTGTTTTATTTCCAGTTTAAATATCGTATGGCCTAGTGTGTAAGGCTATGTTAAACCTTCTAATAAAAGCTTCAGGACTGTGACTTTCAAAAGTCAAACCAAACAGAACTTATGAAAAGAGCAAAGGCTTAGATGTGTGTAGGACATTGTAAGTGCTATAGATGTAACAATTTTCTTTTCAACTCCTTGGGGGCAAATGATGCCCATAAGGGTATTGCAGACCCTAAAGCACTCACAAAGTCTATCCTATGGATGAGATAGTGGGAGAGAGGGTCTGTGCCTTCAGAGGATCGCTCTCTAGTAAGTAAAAAGTCTTGATATACTATCATGTTGTAAGCCATGGGTACAGAAGAATGAAAAATGTTTTTAAAAGGTTTATTTACATTTTATAAATATACTGAATATGTCAAGAGGTTTTGTCTCTTTTAATCAATAGAGTTTGAACAAGCTTAGTCTTAATTCAGGTAAGGATGATATTGTGTTACTGCATAAGAAAACAAAAAAGGCAAAAATAAATAGTAACGTTGCCGGGACATATTCTGCCAATAATGTTGTGCAAAAAATCAAGTTCTTAGAAGCTTCTCATATTGAAGGATGAAAGGGTATATAGTGTGAAATCAAATGTTGGTATTAAGAAGTTTTTGCTCATAGAGTTTTATATTAGCAGAAATAAATGAAAGGTGACGAGATTTCTGGTTATGCCATGATGATCTACATAGAGACAAATAAAGAGCATTTGTTTATGGAAAAGATGATCACAGCTAAACGCAAAATATGCTAAAATTGTCGTAATCTCTATGCTAGCTGTAGCATTTTTGGTGGTAATCTGAAAAGTTCTTCTGTAGTGAAACCTCATTTAACGTAGATTTTTCCAAGTCCTATAAATTATGAAGAAAATACATTTTGAGAAGCCAACATTTGTCACATTCTTTAGATCACTCAGCTTGGATTTTGGCTTTTGTTATTTCACTTGAGCTTCCTGCTCAGCTCTTCATTGAAGTGAGCCATAGTAGGGAGGCTACTAATTTGTGAATCTAAGCTTTGCTAAGTAAGAATAAATATATTTATTTTAGCAAATTTTAAACTTGGAATTCTTGAGTTAGATGTGGGGTCTGTGGGACCAGTTTTGCAAAGTGAACCCTTCTAAGTGATAATTATTGCTCTAATAAAGAAATTTTTCTCTCTCAATTAAGGCACAATTTAAGTGCCCAAGACTTTACTATAGATATTCCATACATTGCTTCTTTAGAATTCCAGTCAAAAATATAACACTTTCATTTATTGGTACATTCTGTGAACTTTACACAAAAGGAAATGGATCTCTGTATGTATTTATTAAAACTTTTCAGTTTACCAGTTGATTACTTCTGTTGAATTGATTCAACAATAAGGTATTTTTGCTAGGCATGTTTTTGAGCATATGATAAACACATTCATCACAGGTGACTGTAGGTGCCTTTTTTTGCACTAAGATATGAAGGAGAAAGCTGATGAAAGCCTGTACCTGCTGCTTCTTATATAACTAAGTTTCAGTAGTAGAACTTAAATGACTTTTGGCTGCATGAGAAAGCAATTCTCCCACCCATATTCCTGAGTGAGTCAGATTGCCAAAGTTGAATTTGGTCTTTTGAATTTGTAAGTTGACTTCCAACTATTTTATTATCTGATGTTTTATGTTTTAATACATGGAGCAAACATAGAGATACTTTTAGAACCAAAGCTAACCTTCCTGTGGTTTTTCAGATGCATGCAAAACACCTGCAGTGTGATTTTATAGTGCTTTTTTAGTGCTTCTGAGCTCACTGATAGTAATTCTACTGTGTTTGTAAAGTTGATATCAAGTGAAGATACTTATAACATGCTCAATGTTTGAAATGTGAGTATATGTATGTTTGTATTGCTTCCCTGTAAAGAATGTGTGTATTTGTGGATTCCAAATAGTAGTATAACAAGCAGAGCCTTGGTTGGAACTTGATCTTCAGTATGGAAATGGGAGGTCTTGGGTGGTTCTGCTGGTAATATTCACTCTTTTCTTCTTAATCCTTCATCATTCCTGCCAGAGGATACTTAGCCCTCAGCCACATGATATCTTTTTTGGATTTGGGAATAAAGTAATCTTGAGTAGATAAATGTGTTAATGAGTAATTTGTCTCCATGTATACATTTCCATTTGTGTATCCATGTCCTTTCTTGAATGCACATTACAGAAAGGAAACCTCCTCAGATATCTGACAGAGGGATCCTTCCATGGGAAATTTAAAAAACATTTCACTCTTGATTGCATCCAGTGCATTCTGAGGCTGAAAATAATTACTGTTCAGAAAAGAAGTTCTGCACTTCTGGGATAGATCTTCTCTGGCAGACATGATTAAAGGGTTTGCAAACAGATTTGAACTAGAACAGAGACAGGGAAACTATCAGAAAACTCCTGGTGGTTTGATGATGGAATTTTAACAAGGATCTCTGAGGGCATTCCTCTAACAAATTCCTGACAATAGTTCCACTAGGGGAGAATTAATCCTGAGGTTCTTGTCTGATGGGGGCAATGGGTGTCTGCCCTATCACTCTCTGGATAAATCAGAATAAGACCCAGAATAAACCCATGATTTATTTACATGTTGGTTGCAGAACATTGTTCATTTTGCAGCTGTAGCATTCTTAGTGAATTTTTCAAATCAGTGCTCAAGCTATTTTTTTCTTTTTTAGGTTTCATATCATCAAAATTCATAGTTTGTAAAGAAAAAGCATTTTTAGTGTCTTTTGCAAGTGCATTCTCAGATGTACCTGCAAATGACATTTTATATTTTTTGTGTAAAAATGGGACAGGGTTATTATTTTATATTTATATTACTCTCTCTCTTTTTCCAGTTTTTAACTGTTATCCAGCCTTTATGTAGAAGCAAAAAAATCCAGTGCTGATGCATGCTTGGTATTATTTTTCTCCCAAGTGTATTTGCAGTTTATGATTTTGAAATAACGGAGAGAGGCAAGGGTTATATATAAAGCTGAATTTGGAATGAAGTGTGGTGGAAGTGGATATAACATCTGTCCAATTGTGACTGTATTTATTTACATTTTTGAGCAGAATCAGTCCCAGGAGGAAGGATTCTCTGTGTGTGTGTATGTGTGTCTGCATGCAAGCAAACGAAATGCTCTATAAAGCTTTAGAAGTTGACAGCCTTAAATTAAGTTATTGACCTCCATTTGGAGAAAGATACAGTCTCCAAAACAGATTAAACATTCTGAAAGGTTTAACTTTATAACTCCAGGAAAGATGTTGAATAAAAGCAAGCAGCTTCAATAAGCAAACTGTGGGGTTTGTGCTATTGAAATATTTGAAGAGAATATTGGCCATTTTTAACAAATGCAATTTCTCCAGTCATTGCAATTTTCCTGTATACTATCATTAACCTGTCAGCACTAACACTGCCACAGATTTAATTCATTGAACAATGGCAAATATGGAGATAATTATTTCAAACAAATTAATATTTGATGAAGTGCTTAGAATGGCTACAGTGTGTCTGTTGTGGCAAACCTACCTCTGCCAGGGTACATAAATAATTGCAGCTGGTCAATATTTTGCCATATGAACTTGCACATCTCATTGACCTCTTCATGTGTCTGGTAGGAGATATTAGAGATCAGATCATAGCCTTACAAAGGAATTTGAAAGAGTCCAATCCAGGCTGTTTTGGAAGAATGCAGCTTCAGAGGTGCTTCCTTCAGCCTGTTAGAATTACTGTGTGAAGACATATGCTCAGTTGAGAGAGGTTCTTCCCTTTTACTATTGCTGCCAATGGATTTGACTTCATTTCATGAAGCAATTTGGGGAAATAACCATTTTCTATGAGATGCTTTTATTATTATGTTATGCTCTTCTGCTAATCAAATAAAAAATGAAGATGAAGGAGCATCTGTATGGTCTTTGTGCTAGTATTTATTTAAGGCTGTACTGCTGCTCCCTGTGAAAAATAGCAGATACTGAAGTTTTTGCTCTGGAAAGACTAGGAAATGTTGCACTAATGCACAAAATTAAACTTCTTCTATAAATTCAAGTGTCCTTTATGTTGGCAGTTTAAACTTGCATTTACTGCTGCTATAAATAGTTGCTTATATGGAATTCCATTTGTTACAGCTTTTACTGCTCTGGGTAGTTGTGTACTGAAGATGTTCAGCTATTGGATCAGTTGATAAAAATCAGTAAACACTTTGATTATCTTCTGTTCTCCTTTCATGAGGTTTGATTAATTCCTTTTTGTCACCCAGTGGAAGCACTGGCAGGCCTCGCTGGCGTCCCTGTCATTATCTGTGTGACAGCTTGCCCGCCCGGTGCTCGCGGTTCTAGGTCAGTTCACATGGCTGCTCAAATGTGACAACATGACAAGATTAAGGAAAGCTGAGGTCCTGTGATTTGTAAATGGAGGATTTGCAATGTGAAGCTCCTTTGATAACAGAAATAGTGAATAATCTGCGTTTGTCCTCAACAAGTGCCTATAAGCACGTGTGCATCTCCTGTGATGGTTTTTAATGAAGCAATTAGATTGGTTTTTCTCTGATAGACTAAAAATAGTGCACGTGAAAGATGGTTTGTTTGTGTGTGCAGGTATGGATGCCTATATACAACTCCATTAAATGAGCAAGGATTCAGTTTTAATATCTTGAGATTATCGTATTGCAAATAAACATAAAACAATGCTGTGGTTGCAGGCTGCAGAACTTTATACGTGAACACAAAAGGCTGCTTTAAAATTTAATAAATAAAGTACCCAGTATATTTATTATTTCTTCAAACTTTATTGTCCCTAAATATAAGAGCAATAGTAATAAGAAAATGCTTTACAGACCTAAGAAAAGCTTTGTTTTCATTGGAATAGAGCTGGGTTCAGGTGTCACCTGATGACAAGCCTCAGATTCTCTAGTGGCTTTTTAAAGAAAGTTTATATAAAATCTAAGTTTCTTGGATAGAAGCTACACAGAAAGGTGGTGGTGATAGCATAGAATTCTGTTAGACTTTTGACTAGGCATCAACTTCAATTCCCACCCTGGTGTAAATCCAGACAGCAAGACTGAAACTGAGTGAGAGCTCTTAAGTTGAGATCTGTGCCTGGGATTGCTCCATGGCAGTTACCCAGCATCAGTTCAGGAAAAGTCACCTGTGCTGCTGTTTGTTACCCTTCTGGGTTTCTGCAAATTAACTGGTATCAATCATGTTTGTTTAAATGTTTTAGAAGGTGGCAGCTCAGCTTTGGCTGGCTGCAAACATCTTGCAAATTTTAAAAGAGGACACAGGCTGGCAAACAGAAGCAAAATTAAAACCACGTCTGAGCATCAGTGAAACTTCTGCAAAACATGCCTGTCAATTAGCAAGGAAATTAACTGGCCAAACTGAGATGTGACATGCATAAGTAAACAGCCAAGAATTGGAAATTCATCTCTACATACAGAAAAGTCTGCATAGGCTTCTCAACTTACTCCTTTCTCCAACCTGCAGGAAAAAGTAAACAGTGCATTTAATATTTCATCAATGACATATTTATGAAGATCCTTTCACGGAAACCTTTCATTATTGCCCTCTACCTATGGTAGACCCTGGTCAAGTTTCTTATTTCTGTGAAAACCTAGGAATGTGTTAGTACTATAGTGATAGGAAATCCCTTCTGGCTCTCCGGGCATGCAGCAGTTCAGCCCTGCAGTACACCTTGAAGTTTCACTCTGTTGTGCTGCCTGTCACTTCCCAATTCTTTCTCTGCTCCACATCACAAATCTGTAGCACATTATAGGTCATGGAAGAGGAAGATGCTATGAATAAAGTATGTTATGGTCCTCCCTTGTACAGAGACCTCAGTGTTTGATAGTGTGCATTCAAAACTTGGCATAGAGAATTTCAGCATTCTTGACCTTTCCAATCAAGGAAAATGCCTGGAAACTGTTTTTGTCAGCAGAATTAAATTTCCTGGATCTTAAGTAAAAACTTCAGAGACATCTTTGTCCACTGCCTTCTGAGGTAGTGAGAGAGACTTGTTGGTCATTGAGGTAACTGAAATGCCCAAAGTCACTTGGTGTTAATATCTAAAATGAAGTTAATTAATTGGTTGCACGTTCGTTGAGCACCACAAGCAGACACCATCCTACTGCAGTGGGATGAATTTTAAGTTGAAGGGCTACCACTGCTGCACAGATTTGACCCAGTGAGCCTAAAATATTGCTCAGCAGCGGGGTTTGTGACTGAGGTGCATAGGGAGGAGCTGTACTGCTCATGTCATCTCTCTTGGTATCATCATAGTTCTGTGACCAAGAGGAAGAGTACGGAGTTAGTTATTGGAATCATTTATATGGTTAAGGCCGGGCAACCCTTGCTTTCCTTGTATTCCTTCCAGAAGTAATTTTATTGCTTGATTGTTCAATTACAATCAAAGCAGGTAAAGAATGGATAATATTGGGGGAAAGTTAGAAAGATGAGCTTTCCTGTGGTACATAGGCTTTGCTTGTAATATGGCTGAGGTCAGAGTTGATTTACCTGAAGTACTGCCCAATTTTCAACTTCTCTCTTTATAGTTCTTAAGCAGGTTCAAAATTTTCTGTAGTTCCTCCAGCAATATGTAGACTTGAAAAAATAGGGGGGAGTTGATAATGATAAGTAAAATATGTGCATCAAATTCTTTAAAATCCTCCTGCTATAGTTCTCAAATCACTTGAGGAAAAAAAAAAAACTTGGTTCATATTTTATGTGGTGAATTTTTCCTTATTAATTATGCTATTAAGCCCTATAGTGTATATGTTATTTAGGAGCTTTGAAATGGCTCCAGTATCAGAGCTCCACTGTCTGTCCCAGATGTGTATGGAAATACAGCAGTAATACTAAAGATTTTAAAATCCTGAAATGGCAATTATGGTTAGAGAGGCACAGAATTACCCAATTTTTAGAGACTTCAACAATACCTACTACTGATAACTTAGAGATTCCCTTTCAAAGGCCCTGATAAAATAAATACCACAGTTTTCTTTTTTTAATTATATCTTTTTTTTTTTTTTTAATTTGATCAGTGAACAACAAATTGTCCTTTTATGTAGTATTTTAGCATTTTTAAACCCTCTGCTGAAAATGGTTGAAGAGATTGAGGCACAGCATAAGTAAAGAAGAACATACCATATATTGGTGGATAGTTTATGGCTATATTTACAGAAGTTAGCATGGCTACACTGGGGTTTTTTTCTCACTTATTTCCCAGTAAGTTGTTAGTCCAGCTATTTAAGAACCTGTGTCAGTATGATAACAAAATGCCAGCAAACGTACTTTTTCCCATGATACAAGTCCTGCATACTTGTCCCAGATATAGTGGAAAATAGAGGAACATACCTTGTTCTAGTTAGTGATGCATCAAAATTGCTCATCAGCTGTGTTCTTAGCAAGAATTGGTGTGTATTGGTTTGGATACATTGTTTTATCATTCTATAAAATGCACAGAGAATTGCATTGACTATTAATTTATTCAAAACCCTACCATTGGCATGTCCTAAATTTTAGTAAGTTGTTTACCTAGAGTGACAATTTGCAGTGTAAATTATCACAAAGCATTTAAATGCTGCTAATTGTAATGAGAAGTGAGCACGCTGGCATAACAGTGAGTAAATGAAGCAGTGTGTGTGTGTGGCTGAAGCAGCTTACTGATTTGCAGGGTGACAATATAGTTTAAATCCTTCTTACTATTTTCAGCCTGGAAAGCAGAATCTATTCTGCTAACCTTCTGAGCTTCTAAATTTGGTGTCATGCAAGGGCGTGTTTAAAAATTAGCATTTAAAAAGAAACCCACTTGCTTTAAGTTTAAGCTGACACTGTTCCTTTCCTCTGTGGAAATGAAATTTATTAATCATAATAAAACCATCATATTCTGAAGGTAGAGGTCACCCTGAGGAGAGGGAAAAAAAAAAAGTCTATTCATCACAGAGGAATTTCAATGCATTTTTTTCCCAGATAATATCTGAGCATGTGTTCCTTCCTCTTTGGAAATATTTTCATCCATGTTTGTGCTTACCTATGACAAGTGTATTCAGGAGGGTGCAAAAATGAAAATTGTCCAGTTTAATTTTATATACTTTATTTTCTTTTACAGAAGGTTTGGGAGAGTTCCTTTTACATTTTATTTTGTGTTTACATTGCACACATTTGTTTAAGTGGAATTTCAATATCCTGTAAAAGAAAAAGAAATGTTTGTTATTTTAACAAGAATATAAGTGTCACTAATTCCGAAATAACATTTCTATGTTACTATCACAGTAAAAACGTTAGCATTATCATAATATAAATGTAAACCATTCTTTTTAAGGAGCAAGGGTTAACTTTGGTCACAGTTGTCAGGTTAGGATTTCTTTACAACTCTTTTGTTTTAAGAAAGAGATGTGGTTTACATAGAAGGATGAAAAAAAGCAATGTAAAACACTGACAATAAGTGATTACAGCTTTGGAAAAAGGGTGATAAAAATGTACTCAGAAGTCAATACCAGGTTGAAACAGTCATATTTTCATCTTTAGAAATTGCTTAATGTGTGTGTTTGTCCATATTTTCCCCTCAGTTGTCAAGATTTCTGTTGAATATTGATATAATAATAATATTATTATTAGCAACATGTTTTATTTATCAGTGTTGTAAACTTGCCAGTTACTTCAGTAGCTGGCTTAAATATAACAATAATTTAATACAGCCTGAGCCTTGTGTATTCAGGCCCTTGCATCTGGGCCAATTAATGCCATCGTAGGTGACCTGTTGGACTTTGTTTTGTGAGGCACTGGGACACAGGCAAAGATCCTGCGGGAATGGGATGTAGGATGGAGGCAAAATGCAGCCCTACAACTAAACCAAAATTAATTTTTTAAATTATTTTTTGCAGATATAGATTTAAAGTCTTTGCTTAGCATTGCAGCAATACCAGCTAATCAGGAACAAAAACCCCAAAAAACTGAGGAAATATACCAGTTCCCATTGCTTTAAAAATAATAGTCATGGCATTAAAGCATGTAAAATAATAGTACATGCAATTCCTCCTGCATGTTACTAAGGACTCGGGGGAAACATGTCTGCCTTTAAATGAATCATTTTCCCTTCCTAGGTGTTTTCTTACTGTTTGAATGAAATTTGTCTGGAAAGAATTAAAATTATAATGATATTCAAAATAAATTCTCAGACTTTAAAAATTGGCATAGAGGGGTAATGTTTTCTTCCCTCCAGTGTAGATGAACAAGACATGAGGGATTCTGTTATGGTCCTATCAGAGCTGAGTATTTCAAATCTCTAAATCATGTTTGCATCCTTATGTGGAGGGTTGCCAAGGCTGAGGTTTATAGAAGTTCCTCCTACCAGAGAGGCTCCAGAGTGTGGGATCAGTGTCAAACCTGCTCAAAGAACTCTCAAACTGTCTTTCCAGCTCAAAGAATCACCAAGTCATTTACCCAACATGGGCTGACGTGAACTACTTTCCTTCCCTTTCTTTTCCAGTGGGAATTGCCCATTTTCTTTGTTGGGTGATTTCTAAAGACTGTTGTTCTTGGATACCAAGTATTTAAGTAGAATTGATATATCAATTTAATCCCTTACTCATCAATACTTTGGATGCAAAAGAGGAGCTAATGTATTATATACAAGCCTTTTACACATATTTTCCTGAGTTTCAGACCAGGTCTTAAGGAAAACAATTACCTAACACGCTGCTACTCCTGGAATTTCATGTATATCTCTGACAGCAATGAAGACTTCTGTGCCCAAATCTAAAGCACACACAGCTGTGGGGTGAGATACAGAACCCACACTCATGAACTTGGTGTACTTTAATAAATTAATTCATTTTTAATGTATTATCCCTTAATAGGAATTTGCATTTACTAAGTAAACAGGACAGCACAACTGAAGGCATTCAGCTATGATGGTTGCCCTTTGAAGTGAAACATCCAGGCTTTAGAATGCTTTATAAGAACTTAGATACACTTACATTTGCCCAAAATGCTGCACTCTTGCTGGGAAGAAAATGTCTAATTCACAATGCTGAATATTATCCACTGTACACTTGGAAGTTTGTACTTTTACTGAACTGTTTTCTACTTTTTTTTTTTTTTTTTCCATCATGATGTGTGGTTATACATTCTTGGAAAAGAAAAAGCATATGACTTCTGCAAGTCTGTGGCCCTGTGTTTGTGCAGAGAGTCAGAGACAGGGATATTCAGTCTGTCTCTTCCATGCTGAACCCTTTAGTGAGCACAGTTGTCACAGGAGGTGATTTGCTGGATTTCCATATGAAAGGAATCCCTCATAATCTGGCAAATGTTGGCTCAGTGACATGGAGAATTAAGGACTTATTGTCTATGGTAATTTCTGCTCCGTCCTTGAAGATGTCTCTAGGTAGGTGGGAATGTTTAGTTCAGATAATTTGGTCCTTTTCTCTACCTCACATCCAGGACCCACAGTAGTGGGTGGTGGAGGATTGCATATGCCATGGAGACATTCCTTTCTCAGCTTTCCCTGAGCTGATTAGCTTTGTGGAGGAGCAAATACATGATAATAAAATAGAACAATTGTCCTCTTTTCAAAAAAAGTAAGTTTGTACATGTATCTGAAAAATAAGGTAGTTACGCAGAATGAGACCAGTCTGTGGTTACTGTTCACACAAGGCTAAAAATTAAGGTGGGTTGTTTTTTTTAAGATCAAGGGGATTTTTTAATATCAAGGTTTTTTTTTTTTAATATCAAGGGCATTGTTAAACCTTGTTTGCTACATTAGCCCTCGTATTCAAGATAGCACTGTAATTACAAGATTGCTTTTGTTGGTCTATGTGACACCTGAGAGCAAACGAAAATTGTTTGATTATGGAAAAAATGTTGGACACTTGCAGTGGAAGCTGTCTCTAGCTGGCATGTCCATCTCACTGACAGTATTCCCTGTATCCCCCCAGACTGGGCAGCAAAGCTTTCTGTGTCAAGGTGAGGCAGAGGACGAGGCCACCAAACGGACCAGGGGCACATGAAGGAGCTCTGAAGTAGTTTCAGCTTAGAAGGGTTTTGTGTGGGGAGAAATGACAAAAATGTGATTTTCACATCACTGGC